>NC_084621.1:6912247-6963215 GCF_033978795.1 Nerophis ophidion
AATTGAGGCCCCCACCACTGTGAGCACCCCCCTTCCTGCAACACAAACAAGTGTAGGTATGGGGGTAAGAGGGTGGGGGTGGGGTGGTTGGGGGGTACATGCGGTCAGCAGCTGAAGAGCGCGTCCCCCGTGGGCGGTGCACACGCGGGGCGAGGATTCGGGCCTAATGAAGTTCCGTTACACCGCCGTAGTTCTTATTAAACCTGCTGCCCCCGCTACTTCTACACCCCACTTCGCCGCCGCCGCCGCCGCCAAACTCCTCTGGCGCTCCTACTCCAACCCCCCACCCCCACCCCCAAGGGAGCAGGCTGGCAGGGAGCTCGCTGGCTGCTATGGCAACAACATGGAACCCTCCTTCTCCCACAGGTCTCCTTAGCAACTGGTAGCTTGGCATTGTGGTAATGACTTTGCCCGGTGTGCCAGGCTTTGTGTCGTGCCGTTTTCTGTGTGTCTGCGTATGCGTGTGTGTGTGTGTGTGTGTGTGTGTGTCACACGTTTTGCCACTTTATGTGAGAGCTATAAAACGTGTGATGATAAAGAGATGCTCAGGCGCCAAAAATTAAGAAGCTTATTTTATTAACATGTAACCCAAACTAGCACTTGACTGACTTATCTGTGCCCTCCACTGTAGCAAGTGTGTGTGTGTGTGTGTGTGTGTGTGTGTGTGTGTGTGTGTGTTCTTGTATTTTTACCCTTCTTGAGACATCAACAAGGAAAAGTTGCGTCCATTTGAGGACGGGTGAACAAGTGAGGACATAAATCATCACATCTAATAGAGAATGTCTCATTTGCACTCCTGGTGGTGACATCTATCCACATTAGGGTTGTCCCAAAAAGGGGGGATTTTTCAAATTGACTGTGTGTCTGTTTTAAAAGGACACCATATGAAATAACAAGTGTGTGTAAAAAATTTGAAGTGCTCCCCTTCAGGTCAACATGTGGAATACCAAGTGTGTTTAAGAAATTGAAAAAATGCGCGCCTTTGGCCAAAATTAATTTTAAAAAAAATAAATAAATATGTATATTAGGGGTGTAATGGTACGTGTATTCGTATTGAACCGTTTCGGTACGGGGGTTTCGGTTCGGTTCGGAGGTGTACTGAACAAGTTTCCACACGGACATATTAAGTAGCGTACCGCACGTTGTGTAAACAATGCACACCGACGCACAACACACGGCATGCTAGCAGCAATCGGGCTATGATAGACTGACCATACCTCCTCTTTTGCGGGGCTGTCCGGGTGGAGTTTCTTAAATGCCTCAAATGTCCAGCATTTTAAGTTAGGGTTGCGTGTATTTCCAATGTACGTTCGGGGTTAAGAAGGGGTTAAAAACTAAACAAACTGTGCACGCAGCAGCATTGGTGAGAGAGGGGCAGAGACAGAGAGCGAGAGAGAGTTATGATAAACGTGCATGCCTCGCCAGGCTCTGCTTTTTATCCATAGATTTATCAGATTTTATTTTTATTATCTATAGCAGGGGTGTCAAAAGTGTGCCCCGGAGGCCATTTGCGGCCCACAGCTAATGTTTTAAAGACCCACGGCACATTATGAAAATACTATTAAAATAAAAACATAAAAGTTAAATGAAAAAGCTTAAAGGCTAAATGTAATTTAGAAAAAGTTGCAATGTTGACTAATCAAACAACGCTGTTTTTTCTTCTTTTAAACTGTCATTGCTCAAAACATAATATTGAATCAAAATCAATGTTATTGTTATTATTGACCTATCTGTCAGAGTTATTTGGTGACGAACCCCCAAGATGCAGAGAAAGAGGGAGGCATTTTGCAGGAAAACATAGTTTGATTTAAAATACTACAACTAGAACAAACAAAAGGTACAAACAAAAAGCACACACGTGGGCAGATATAACAAACTAAGGGCTATGAACAAACAAATCGGAAGCAGGAAACAAAAAACAGTAAGCTACAAAACATCTACCAAATATAGCTTACCGCCACGCTGCATTCACACGACCAGTAGGAATGACAAGTAGAAAATGACATTGACACGACAATAATCCAGCCCTGACTGGAGGAGAAAACAGGTCTTAAATAGTGTCTGGCTGATTGATCCCAGGTGTGGCCAGGTGCCAATCAGCCACAGCACTCAGGTAGACAAACAGGAAACAGAACCAAAATAAGAGTGCTGACAGGAACTAAAGACAAACGCAGAGGAAAAACTAAGACATAGACCAAAACTGTCAGGGACAAGCCTGACACTATCCAAGTTTGCCATTACGTTCCATCAAATAGTCCACTAGGAAAAATATTTTTGGTGAAAGATTTTGCAAATTTGGTAAATAAATCACCAAAAAATGTCCATTTTGTTGTTTTCTTACTGTACCGAAAATGAACCGAACCGTGACCTCTAAGCCGAGGTACATACCGAAATTTTTGTGTACCGTTACACCCTAATGAACAAGTGAGGACATAAATCATGGTCCCAATACGGAAAAAACTATCGCATCTAATAGAGAATAAATGATAAAATGATAAATGGGTTGTACTTGTATAGCGCTTTTCTACCTTCAAGGTACTCAAAGCGTTTTGACACTACTTCCACATTTACCCATTCACACACACATTCACACACTGATGGAGGGAGCTGCCATGCAAGGCGCCAACCAGCACCCATCAGGAGCAAGGGTGAAGTGTCTTGCTCAGGACACAACGGACGTGACGAAGTTGGTACTAGGTGGGATTTGAACCAGGGACCCTCGGGTTGCGCACGGCCACTCTCCCACTGCGCCACGCCGAATGTCTCATTTGCACCCCTAGTGGTGACATCCATCCAAATGAGGGTGGTCCCAAAAAGGAGGGATTTTTCTAATTGACTGTGTGTCGATTTTAAACGGGCCGGTCAACATATGAAATAACAAGTGTGTGTAAAAATTTCAAGTGCTCCCCGTCAGGTCAACACGTGTAATAACAAGTGTGTGTAAGAAATTAAAATGTGCCCCCTTTGGCCAAAATTAATAAAATAAAAAAAGAATATGTATATACAGGCATCCTGTAATAACTTGACGTAAAAAGTGAAATTAAAAACAAATCAACTTAAAGCAGTCTTTTTCTCACCGTGTTGACATTTTTATTATAAAATTGGGAACAATTTCTCATATTCTCTCTTGTTTCTGTAATATTGCAAAATTTTCTCGTAAAATTTGTACTTTTTAAATGTAAAATCATTACTTTTTAATGCAATTTCTCAAATAAAATTTGGACTTTTATCACAATATTGCCAATTTTTTTTTTTGTTCTTGTCAAATAGTGACATTCTTTGAGTAAAATTATGACTTTTGTCATACTTTTGCAGAGTAAAATTCAGACTATTATTATAATGTTGCCAAAATGCTAAAGCTTTCTTATGAAATTGTGACTCTTTTTGTCGAGTAAAATGACGACTCTTTCCATAAAATTGCCAACATTTTAAGCTTTTTCTTGTAAAATTGCAACCGTTATTGAGTGAAATTCCAACTTTTATCATCAAATTCCACAAATGTTAGGTTTTTCTTGGAAAACTTTGACTTGCGTTGAGTAAAATGACGACTCTTATTATAATAATGCCAAAATTGCAAGTTTTTCTTGTGAAAGTGTGACCTTTTTCTTGCAAAATTGTAACTCATTTTTCACAACAAGCTCTTTTATGTTTGCATAGTATGTATATATTATTGATGTTGTCAATACAAATATTTATATATCTAGAAAGGGTGGTCCTAAAGGGGTAGGCATTTTTTGGGGGAGGTCCCCAGAAGGTATGAAATACAAGAGTGTGTGTGTGTGTGTGTTTTGTTATTGTGCATTATTGTGATGCTCCGGAATCTTCTCAATGGAAGCGATTAAAAGAGCAATGCGAGGAATTCTTTTTGCGCTGCCAAAATTGAATTAAACGGCGAGAATGATGTTCATTAAAGTGTGATCAGAGGTGTTCACTGACCTTTACAATGTGGGAAATGAGATTCTCTGCGTTATGAATGAGATTAGGTTCAGCCTAAATAAACAAAACAAAACAAAAAATGGTGGCATTGCGGAAAGGGAAACTATAATCAAACCCACTGATGTCTGCTGTATAAATGATGATGCATTCAGGTGCACACGTGGACTTGCACGTTCCTGCCCGCCTTGTGAAGGAAAAGGAAAAAAAAAAAAAGGAGGACCATAAAGCGTTTCGATTCTTGTCTGCGAACAAAGGCATGGCAAGCCCAGTGGAAAATCTTAGTTTGCGCCCTCGATGGAGTGTGTGAAGTGCGAGCAGGCGGCGAGCCCCACAGGTGGCCGAGCCCAAACACCTGTTGTGTGAATCCTCTGTGGGCGGGTGTGAGCTCGGCCTCCCTTGCAGGTATCGCTTGGAAAAAAGGAGAAAATACAAGCTGGCTTCTGTCGGGGTGGTTACGTGTCCACCACAACCATTTTTTTCCCTCTTTTAAGGTGCGTGGGCGTCAGATGCGAGGGCCAGATTGTGTCCCCTTTACGCCCACCGGCAACACTCAGCTGTCCCTGGCATTAGGAGAGTGGATTTTCCGATCCCCTGTCCGGGTCTCAGATGCTCCGCTAATCTGTCCGCGTCTATTTTTAACCCTCCGAAGCTGTGGCAGCCCTCCGCCGTGCCGGCCGCCCGCCATGCCAACGCTTGCCTTTGGCACCAGGGGCGGCCTTCGCTTGATGCCCGGCCAAGCGTTGGCTGCAATTAGTGCACAGTCAGGCAGGAATCCCCCACCAACTCCATCCCAGACGCCCCCTCTCCTCGACCACTTCCCCGATCCCCCACCAACTCCATCCCCGACGCCCCCTCTCCTCGACCACTTCCCCGATCCCCCACCAACTCCATCCCAGACGCCCCCTCTCCACGACCACTTCCCCGATCCCCCACCAACTCCATCCCAGACGCCCCCTCTCCTCGACCACTCCCCCGATCCCCCACCAACTCCATCCCCGACGCCCCCTCTCCTCGACCACTTCCCCGATCCCCCAGCAACCCCATCCCAGACGCCCCCTCTCCTCGACCACTCCCCCGATCCCCCACCAACTCCATCCCAGACGCCCCCTCTCCACGACCACTTCCCCGATCCCCCACCAACTCCATCCCAGACGCCCCCTCTCCTCGACCACTTCCCCGATCCCCCACCAACTCCATCCCAGACGCCCCCTCTCCTCGACCACTTCCCCGATCCCCCACCAACTCCATCCCCGACGCCCCCTCTCCTCGACCACTTCCCCGATCCCCCAGCAACCCCATCCCAGACGCCCCCTCTCCTCGACCACTCCCCCGATCCCCCACCAACTCCATCCCCGACGCCCCCTCTCCTCGACCACTTCCCCGATCCCCCAGCAACCCCATCCCAGACGCCCCCTCTCCACGACCACTTCCCCGATCCCCCACCAACTCCATCCCAGACGCCCCCTCTCCTCGACCACTTCCCCGATCCCCCACCAACTCCATCCCAGACGCCCCCTCTCCTCGACCACTTCCCCGATCCCCCACCAACTCCATCCCAGACGCCCCCTCTCCACGACCACTTCCCCGACCCCCCACCAACTCCATCCCAGACGCCCCCTCTCCTCGACCACTTCCCCGATCCCCCACCAACTCCATCCCAGACGCCCCCTCTCCTCGACCACTTCCCCGATCCCCCAGCAACCCCATCCCAGACGCCCCCTCTCCTCGACCACTTCCCCGATCCCCCAGCAACCCCATCCCAGACGCCCCCTCTCCTCGACCACTCCCCCGATCCCCCACCAACTCCATCCCCGACGCCCCCTCTCCTCGACCACTTCCCCGATCCCCCACCAACTCCATCCCAGACGCCCCCTCTCCACGACCACTTCCCCGATCCCCCACCAACTCCATCCCAGACGCCCCCTCTCCACGACCACTTCCCCGATCCCCCACCAACTCCATCCCAGACGCCCCCTCTCCACGACCACTTCCCCGATCCCCCACCAACTCCATCCCAGACGCCCCCTCTCCACGACCACTTCCCCGATCCCCCACCAACTCCATCCCAGACGCCCTCTCTCCTCGACCACTTCCCCGATCCCCCACCAACTCCATCCCAGACGCCCCCTCTCCTCGACCACTTCCCCGATGCCCCACCAACTCCATCCCAGACGCCCCCTCTCCACGACCACTTCCCCGATCCCCCACCAACTCCATCCCAGACGCCCCCTCTCCACGACCACTTCCCCGATCCCCCACCAACTCCATCCCAGACGCCCCCTCTCCACAACCACTTCCCCGATCCCCCACCAACTCCATCCCAGACGCCCCCTCTCCACAACCACTTCCCCGATCCCCCACCAACTCCATCCCCGACGCCCCCTCTCCTCGACCACTTCCCCGATCCCCCACCAACTCCATCCCAGACGCCCCCTCTCCTCGACCACTTCCCCGATCCCCCACCAACTCCATCCCAGACGCCCCCTCTCCACGACCACTTCCCCGATCCCCCACCAACTCCATCCCAGACGCCCCCTCCCCACGACCACTTCCCCGATCCCCAGCCGCCCGGCCGGCCCGCTCGCTTTTTCCTGTTCGGAAGCCTTTTCATAAATGGCACTCCCGCCGTGTGGCAGAATAATAGGCTCGACTACAGAGCACCTTTCACAGCGCTTGAATCACTCAACTGTACAAACGCAGTCAATTTGAGTACAATGGAAGAGATTTGCAGATTTTTTTTTTCTTACCTGCTTAGATCTGCCATTGAGTTGATAAAAAAAGCTTTAAAAGTGCTGTAGTTATCTGATCAAATGTGTCCACTTCAGAGCTACTTTTCAATTGACCAAGTGGATTGGATTAGAGCTCTCCGATAATATCGGACTGCCGATATTATCAGACCATAAATGCTTTTAAAATGTAATATCAGGAATTATCAGTATCGGTTTCAAAAAGTAAAATGTATGACTTTTTAAAACGCTGCTATACTGCGTGGTACACGGACGTAGGCAGAAGTACAGAGCGCCGATAAACCTTAGAGGCACTGCCTCCCTGTGCAGGCCCAATCACGTAATATCTACGGCTTTTCTCACACACACAAGTGAATGCAGCGCATACTTGGTCAACAGCCATACAGGTCACACTGAGGGTGGTCATACAAACAATTTTAACACTGTTACAATTATGCGCCAGACTGTGGACCCACACCAAACAAGAATGAAAAACACATTTCAGGAGAACATCCGCACCATAACACAACATAAACACAACATAACAAATACCCAGTAGCCCTTGCAGCACTAACTCTTCCGGGACGCTACAATATACACCCCCACTACATTCAAACCCCGCCCCCCCAACCGAATACACACCAAACCAGAATGACAAACACATTTCGGGGAAAAATAAATAAATTATATATATATATATATATATATATATATATATATATATATATATAATATGTATATAAATTGATATGTATGTATGCATGTATACACAAATATAAATATATATATAGTATATATATAACAGTATTTATATATAGATTTATATGTATGTATGTGTGCATGTATACACATATATATATACATATATATATATATATATATATATATACACAATATAAGATAGGAATATAGATTGTGCTGCTTGAGATACAAATACAGAAGGGTAAGAAAAAATGTTTTAAAAGAAAACAAGACACTAAACGCAATTTTTTAAAAAACTCTATTAAAGCAAATCAAACAAAAAACTGTTCGTACCAACTTTATCAAGTGCTTTTTGGTGCTTTAAATGTGCAAACTATTTACAATAATAAAAGAATACTACTTAAAATACCAGTAGAGTGGGAAAAAAAGTTGACTTTAGATGCTTAATTGTGTTTCATTGTATCTATGGGTTGGGGGCGTGGTTAAGAGGGGAGGAGTGTATTTACAGCTAGAATTCACCAAGTCGAGTATTTCATATATATATATATAGTACTATAATACACCTCACGGTGCAACCTGGACATATCATCAGTGATTCTCCCGGGGTCATAGGGTGTTTTGGGTCTTAATCAAACACCCTCACCTGGGCGACCCAGCCGAGGATGATCAGTCCCTCGACTTGTGTCCAGGTAGCGCACTACGCTATTTAAGAAATACTTGATTTTCAGTAAATTTTAGCTATATATATATATATATATATATATATATATATATATATATATATAAATAAGACAAATACTTGAATTTCAGTGTTCATTTATTTCCACATACACACACACATAACACTCATCTACTCATTGTTTAGTTAAGGGTTGAATTGTCCATCCTTGTTCTATTCTCTGTCACTATTTTTCTAACCACGCACAAAAGTGTGGCACACATAAAAATGCTTTCATCCAATGCACTAGAGTCTGGAATCTTCCATCTCTCTCTAGCATGGCCCAAAACCGGTCAATCTTTGCTTCCTGAGCAAGATCTTCACTGCCAAGCACTTGGTAGTCCACTACTTCTTCCCGGAGGCTATCCAGGTCCAATCGTAGCTGCGGCTTGGAACTTGCAAGCGTATTTCTTCATCTTACTCGTCGTCGGCGTCGCCACGGCTGTATCTTCCTCGTTCTTCTGCTTCATCTCTTTGTTGTTTGCGCAGTTGTGCACTGCACTCTCTAAAAGCCGTAGATGTTATTGTCACATATGCATGTACAGTAGGTGGCAGTATTGTCCTGTTTAAGAGTGTCACAACATTCCTGTTTACGGCAGACAAACTGCTTTACGGAAGATGAAAATGTGACTGCTGTTGTTGTGTGTTGTTACCGCGCTGGGAGGACGTTAATGAAACTGCCTAACAATAAACCCACATAAGAAACCAAGAACTAGCCCTCGATCTTTCTACAGTAATAACGTCATTGGGCAGACACGCTGTTTATGTTGTGGGAAAGCGGACGTGAAAACAGGCTGTCGACACGTCACTCAGGTCCGCATGGAGCTGGAGGGGGCGTGGCCTCCAGCTCCACCTGAATATCTGGAGATTTTCGTGAAAAAATTTGTCCCGGGAGGTTTTCGGCAGAGGTGCTGAATTTCGGGACTCTCCAGGAAAATCCGGGAGTGTTGGCAAGTATGACCCACCAAGTTTTTGGACCGCCGCTCTAAAACATTGTTGAAGATTTCAGGAGAATGTTTTCGAGGCGAAATAGATTCATCTCCCTTACCTGCATGGTCAGCGGCCCCTTGCCAGCAGTTTTTCGCTCTTTAGAACGCATTTTAAAGAGAAAGACGTGTCTCACACAAGGATTGTGAACGATGGAAAAAAATCCCCCCAAAATTGCAGTTCCACTTGAATTTGGTTTCCCAGAAAGAAAACCAAAGAAAAAGCCACACTGATTTATTTGGACTTCAGCGGGATTTATTTTAGGGAAAATAACTTTCATACTTCAATCAATCAATCACAGTTTATTTATACAGCTCTTAATCACAAGTGCCTCAAAGGGCTTCACATCCCCTGATCTGAACCCACATCCGGACAAGGAAAAACTCCAAAATATTTCTACCTAACACAGGACTTAGTCATGTCAAAAAAAAAAAAAGACAAACAAACCCAGGACTCTTCCAGCCCTCAAACGCTGCACACAAAGGGTGTCAAAACATGCACAACTGTGCTATTTTTAACACTCTTATTAAAGCCACATAAGTGGGATTGACTTGAAAGTTCTTCCACGACTAAAACAGCCGCTTTAACGCCGAAGGTTTGAAGCCCAATCACCACACAATTTGCTACACATCCTCGGGGAACTGACAAGCACATGTGTGTCCAATTTGATCAAGATTAGTTAAAAAAGCAAAAAAAAAACGTCAACCTCGTCTTTGACTTAGTTACTAATTGTCCCCGATGATTGCATGACTTCATAAGCATTCTGACCACGACCCTTAGGGGGCGCTGCTGATGTCACCGACACGTGAATCATGTCTTGTAGAAATGTGTCGGCAGCGGCATGTCATGACTCGTGCAGAGGTGACGACATGATGGGGGCTGACGAGTAATCCTTTTTCACCTCCTAATCGAGGATTCCACTATTTTTAATCTTTTTCTCTCCCCTCCAATTTGATTGAGGCCCCCCCCCCAATCAAAACAAAAAAAACAGGCCGCCTTGCCCATCTGTTTCTCTTAAAGAAGCCTCCTAAAGGGATTTTAATCATCTCAACTCGGATCTGCTCAAGCAAATAGCTGCATCTCTCTCTCTCTCTTTCTCTCTCTCTCTCTCTCTCTCACCCCACACACACACACACACACCGACACACACACATTTGTGTACTTCTTACCTTCTTGAGACCTCCAGAAAAATGCCTACCTCTTTAGGACCACCATTTCTAGATATATAAAGATTTGTATTTACAACATAATAATACATACATACTATGCAAAATATAAAAAAGTAAGGTTTTAGTTCATTTAGAACAGGGGTCGGGAACCTTTTTGGCCGAGAGAGCCAAGAAGCCAAATATTTTCAAATGTATTTCCCTAAGAGCCATATCATATTTTTTTTTAACACTGAACACAACTAAACGCGTGCATTTTTAAGTAAGACCAACATTTCCAGAGTATAATAAGTCTCTTATACTTTGTAATAACATTGTTATTCTGAAACTAACTGTGGAGGGGGCGTGGCCTGCGGGCCTGCAGCAAAGCGCGATGTTGCCAGGACCGGCCTCGAAATCAGCGACAGGTGAGTAGAAGGCCCACCTGGGCCTTTTTATCTAATCACCTGTCGCTCTGTTATAAGCAGCAGCCAGGAGGAGGGACGGGGTTGGGGCTGGAGCCAGAGCGCGAGTGAGGACAAAAGAGAAAAAGACAATTGCTGTAAAGCAACTGAGAAAAAAAAAAAAAAGAAACAATATTGTAAACCTAAAACATGCTCTTGGGGGTCTGAAGAACCCCCAGGAGGGCAAGCCCCACACTAACCAATAATAAATAAATTACTTCTTACCATTAACGCAAATTCTTGAACATAAAAATGCATGAGAATGTTTTATATTTTGAACGTTGTTTTTAACACTAAAGTGGAATTATTCATTACTTATCCTGTTAAGCAATGTCAGCTCAGATTTATCTGAGAGCCAGATGCTCTAGAGCCATAGGTTCCCTACCCCTGATTTAGAACAGTAGTTCTTAACCTTTTCGGAGGTACGGAACTTAGCCCATTTTCATATGCGCATAAACCGAACAAAGTTGCAGAAAATGAATTGTGCATAAACCACAACAAATTACAAACCTGCAAATCCGATGGCAAAAATTAGAGGCAACATCGTTTTGGGTATCCAGAATACAAAGTTTTTATTCACACGTAGAGTTGGGTGTGTCTCGACCTCCGCCGAACCCCTGAAGCCGACTCACCGAACCCTTAGTTAAGTTAAGAACCACTGATTTAGAATGTTTAGTTTGTGAATTGTAAATAATCTTTATTATTTACTTCAAATTATTACAGTATGTCTCTTTTTAAATGAATTTTGGCCAAAGGGGCCGCATTTCAATGTCTTACACACACTTGTTATTTCATATGTTGGCCAGAAGGGGAGCACTTAATTTTTTTTACACACACTTGTTATTTCATATGTTGACCAGAGGGGGAGCACTTTTAAAAGCGACACACAGTCAATTCGAAAAAAATCCCTCCTTTTTAGGACCACCCTCATTTTGATAGATTTCACCACCAGGGGTGCAAATGAGACATTCTCTATTAGATGCAATGTTTTTTTTCCGTATTTTTCCTTATTCCCTTTTGGGGTCACAGGGTACACCCTGGACAAGTCGCCACCTCATCGCAGGGCCAACACAGATAGACAGACAACATTCACACACTAGGGACCATTTAGTGTTGCCAATCAACCTATCCCCAGGTGCATGTCTTTGGAAGTGGGAGGGGCCTATCCCCTGGTGCATCTCAACAGAAGTGGGAGGGGCCTATCCCCAGGTGCATGTCTTTGGAGGTGGGAGGAAGCCGGAGTACCTGGAGGGAACCCACGCAGTACATATTTATTTCATTTTTCTTTATTAATTTTGGCCAAAGGGGGGCTCCTTTCAATTTCTTACACACTTGTTATTGCATATGTTGGCTAGAGGGAGAGCACTTCAATGTTTTACACACACTTGTTATTTCATATCTTGACCAGAGGGGGAGCACTTTTAAAACCCTAATTTTGAAAGATGTCACCAGCAGGGGTGCAAATGAGACAGTCTCTATTAGATGCAATGGTTTTCTTGTATTGGGACCATGATTTATGTCCTCACTTGTTCACCGGTCCTCATATGGACAGAACTTTTTCTTGTTGATGTCTCAAGAAGGGTAGAAATACAAGAACACACACACACACACACCTACAGAAAGATTCTTGTATTAAATACCATTTGGAGAACTGCGAAAAATACCAACCTCTTTACTTCAAGTTATTACAGTATGTCTCTCTCTCTCTCTCTCTCTCTCTCTCTCTCTCTCTCTCTCTCTCTCTATATATATATATATATATATTTTTTTTTTTTAAATTTTTTTAATTTTTTTAAACTAATTTTGGCCAACGCGGGCGCAATTCAATTTCTTTCACACACTTGTCATTTCATATGTTGACCAGAGGCGTAACACTTTTAAAACACTAATTTAGATAGATTTCACCACAAGGGGTGCAATTGAGAGATTCTGTATTAGATGCAATGGTTTTTCCGTATTGGGACCATGATTTATGTCCTCACTTGTTCACCGGTCCTCATATGGACAGAACTTTTCCTTGTTGATGTCTCAAGAAGGGTGGAAATACAAGAACACACACACACACACACACACACACACCTACAGAAAGATTCTTGTATTAAATACCATTTGGAGAACTGCGAAAAATGCCAACCTCTTTACTTCAAGTTATTACAGTATGTCTCTCTCTCTCTCTCTCTCTCTCTCTCTCTCTCTCTCTCTATATATATATTTTATTTTATTTTTTTAAACTAATTTTGGCCAACGTGGGCGCAATTCAATTTCTTTCACACACTTGTCATATGTTGACCAGAGGCGTAACACTTGAAATTTTTACACACTTGTTATTTCATATGTTGACCAGAGGGGAAGCACTTTTAAAACACTAATTTAGATAGATTTCACCACAAGGGGTGCAATTGAGAGATTCTGTATTAGATGCAATGGTTTTTCCGTATTGGGACCATGATTTATGTCCTCACTTGTTCACCGGTCCTCATATGGACAGAACTTTTCCTTGTTGATGTCTCAAGAAGGGTGGAAATACAAGAACACACACACACACACACACACACGCACACACACACACACACACACACACACACACACCTACAGAAAGATTCTTGTATTAAATACCATTTGGAGAACTGCGAAAAATGCCAACCTCTTTACTTCAAGTTATTACAGTATGTCTCTCTCTCTCTATATATATATATATATATATATATATATATATATATATTTAATTTTTTTAATTTTTTTAAACTAATTTTGGCCAACGCGGGCGCAATTCAATTTCTTTCACACACTTGTCATTTCATATGTTGACCAGAGGCGTAACACTTGAAATTTTCACACACTTGTTATTTCATATGTTGACCAGAGGGGAAGCACTTTTAAAACACTAATTTAGATAGATTTCACCACAAGGGGTGCAATTGAGAGATTCTGTATTAGATGCAATGGTTTTTCCGTATTGGGACCATGATTTATGTCCTCACTTGTTCACCGGTCCTCATATGGACAGAACTTTTCCTTGTTGATGTCTCAAGAAGGGTGGAAATACAAGAACACACACACACACACACACACACCTACAGAAAGATTATTGTATTAAATACCATTTGGAGAACTGCGAAAAATGCCAACCTCTTTACTTCAAGTTATTACAGTATGTCTCTCTCTCTCTCTATCCCTCTCTCTCTCTATATATATATATATATATATATTTTATTTTTTTAATTTTTTTAAACTAATTTTGGCCAACGTGGGCGCAATTCAATTTCTTTCACACACTTGTCATTTCATATGTTGACCAGAGGCGTAACACTTGACATTTTTACACACTTGTTATTTCATATGTTGACCAGAGGGGAAGCACTTTTAAAACACACACACACACACACACCTCCATGTTCTTGCTTGTATTTCCTGTCATGGTCTTGTCGCCGTGCAACATATTGTCTCAGCGCCTTTGTGTCATATCTGTGCAGCCATTCGGCCCCTTAGACCTCCATTCAAGCCTCCCACAGACACAGACAATCCCCCCACCCCCACCCCACCCTCCTCCACACCCGACCCTGTCCCTATTTATCCCCTCGCTCCTAAATTTCCCTTCAAAGAGCGGCGGCGGGAGGGGGGGGCGGGCGGGCAACGCGAGCCGTGACATCAATCAGGGAAAGCGAATATTTAGCCGGCGCTAATTTCCACCAATAGCCTGGAGACAGGCTTAGCTGACAAAACTCATTCCTGCGCCGAACAAAACTGCCTGTGTTAGCGCCAGACCCCCCCCTCTACCCCGCCCCACCCCGGGCCTCCCTGATCCCCGCCGCCTTGCGCGCTTAGCGCCATCACAATAAACACAGTTAGCGCTTCTGTCGCCTCCCTTTTGATTTAGCCTGGTAAAATAGATGCGCGCCATGGAGGGACGGGGCTGGACGCCACATAATGGGCTCCATTCTGCGTGAAATAGTCGGATAATACCAGTGGAGTGCGGCGAGCAGGCTTTAGCCGGTGCCACTACAAGAACAGCTGCTGCGTTCTTAGCGGGGCGAGCGGGCCACGCCGCTCCACCCTTGAGCTTGTTTGAATCGGGTGAGTGCTTTCTTCCCAGAGCCCGCTCGCCCACTCGCCCGCTCTCTCTTTCAATGCCAACAAACCGTTTGACCCGCTTCCTCTTCCCCCCTCCAGTGTGCGAGCGGGGATACAAATAATAATGGGTTGGGGGGGGGGCCCTCGTGGTACCTCAATTTTTCCCATCCCTTCACCCGCTATAGCCCCGCCCAACGCAGCTGCCGTCATGCCAGTCTGGTTATCCCACACAAATCACCCATGCCCCCCCCCCCACCCTCATATACACCCAATCACTTAAAGCAACAATATGTGATTATTTGACCCCCAAAGAAGCGCTCATTTGAATGCTACCTCGGAAGAAAGAGACTAGCATCCTCTATCATCGCCATGGCAACCCTGCAGCATCGACTGCAGGTCTGTAGCCTTAAAAGACTTGCAAACATGTTTCAACTTGTGAGGGAGGAACAGAGGCAGGACGCTGCCTGTGTGACAGGGTTAAGATGCCAAGGTGAACACTGGCACGATCAAAAGTTTACGTACACTTGTAGACTTGAGTTTGCAATCATTTCTGCAACTGATGGAGTGTTGGAGCAAATACTTGTTGGTCACAAAAAAAAAACATTCATGAAGTTTGCTTCTTTTATGAATTAATTATGAGTCTATTGAAAATGTGACAAAATCTGCTGGGTCACAAGTGTTTCATGGAGCATGATGTTAGATGAATCTAAGTTTATTCGACCAAAAGCAAGACTAGTTGTTAAATGTTTGTCTGTTCTCGGTGTTAATTTGTGGAATTCTGTTGGTAAAGAAATAAAAATGAGTGAGACAGTATTTAATTTCAAAAAGAACATGTCACAATGTATTTTAAAAAGTTATGTGAACTAGAAATGTATGTTTGTTTGGTTAAATGTTGTATTTAGAAGGTATGTATGTTTATCTATTTACAAAAAAGTGCATGTGTGTAAGTACATATTTTTGTATTATTTGTTAAAGGGCAACTTAAATGTAAATGCTGAATGATTATATTTCTTTTTGTATTACAAAATTATTAGAAAAGGTAACTTAATTGAATGTAAAACATTTTATGTTGGGCATATAAGCTTTTTTGCTTCTGCCTGTTTCAGTCATGTTATTCATTTTTGAATCGTGATCCATGTTTGAATATGTTTTTGTTAGACTGAAAATAAACTGAAACTGAAACTGAAACTGTTCCTTTTCTCCTCCGAACATATTGCTGGGTATTTTGGCCAAACAGATCTTTTTTTTTTCATCTGACCACAAAACTTTCCTCCAGAATTGAGCTTTTTGGCCACAATACCCAGCAATATGTGTGGAGGAGAAAAGGTGAGGCCTTTAATCCCAGGAACACCATTCCTACCGTCAAACATGGTGGTGGTAGTATTGTGATCAATCAATCAATGTTTATTTATATAGCCCTGAATCACAAGTGTCTCGAAGGGCTGCACAAACCACAACAACATCCTCGGTAGAGCCCACATAAGGGCAAGGAAAAACTCCGACAATGATGACTATGAGAAACCTTGGAGAGGACCGCATATGTGGGCAACATCACCCCCTAGGGGACCGAAAGCAATGGATGTCGAGCGTATCTAACATGATATCGTGAAAGTTCAATCCATAGTGGATCTAATGATGTGGGCCTGTTTTGCTGCCAATGGAACTGCTGCTTTACAGAGAGTAAATAGGAGGATTAACTCCAAATTCTTCAGGACAAAATAAAATCATCAGCCCGGAGGTTGGGTCTTGGGTGCAGTTGGGTGTTCCAACAGGACAATGACCCCAAACACACCTCAGACGTGGTAAAGGAATGGCTAAGTCAGGCTGGAATGAAGGTTTTAGAATGGCCTTCCCAAAGTCCTGACTTAAACGTGTGGACAATGCTGAAGAAACAAGTCCATGTCAGAAAAACCAACAAATTTAGCTGAACTGCACCAATTTTGTCAAGAGGAGTGGTCAAACATTCAACTTAGAAATGATGTGGTAAATAACATGGGACAAGTAAGTGTCAAAAAGACAAAAGAGGTTTGTTGATAGGAATAAATAAAGGTAAAATTTAAGGTAAAAACACACCCAGTCGCAGGAAATGTAGTCTTGATTTGCAAAAATATATTTCGGGGGGTTGCGTCTTTTTTCCTCAAAGGGTGCTCACCTCCCTGATTACACACCAGCTGTTTGATTGTGGCCCGCATCTTCCTTGTAGTTATGGTTACCCCATTTTGGAGGTGTTGAAATCGACTTGTGGAAGAGTTCAAGTACCTCAAAGTCTTGTTCACGATTGAGGGAAGAGTGGATGGTGAGATGGACAGGCGGACTTCAGTAATGCGGACGCTGTATCGATCCCTTGTGGTGAAGAAGGAGCTGAGCCGGAAGGCAAAGCTCTCAGTTTACCGGTCCATCTACATTCCCATCCTCACCTATGGTCATGAGCTTTGGGTTATGACCTAAAGGACAAGATCACGGGTACAAGCGGTCCAAGCGCCGGGTGGCAGGTCTCTCCCTTAGAGATAGGGTGAGAAGTTCTGTCATCCGGGAGGAACTCAAAGTAAAGCTGCTGCTCCTCCACATGGAGAGGAGCCAGATGAGGTGGTTCGGGCATCTGGTCAGGATGCCACCCGAGGGAGGTGTTTAGGGCACGTCCGACCACAAGGAAGACCCAGGACACGTTGGGAAGACTATGTCTCCCAGCTGGCCTGGGAACGCCTTGGGATGCCCCAGAAAGAGCTGAACCAAGTGTCCGGGGAGAGGAAGGTCTGGGCTTCTCTGCTCAGGCTGCGTCACGTCTATGGGATCATGTTTTGTTTCGGTCATGTTTGTTTTTGTTTTTTGGACATTCAGTTCTTGTTCCTGCACTTCCTTGTTTGTCTTATAACCATGGCAACTCATTAGTTTCACCTTGTCCTCATGTCACACACCTGTTTGCACTCATCATAGCTATTGTTTCAACCGGAAGTTGCCAGGAAGTCAGCCTGGCGACTTTATACCCACACTTCCTTCATGCCATGCCATGCTGTTTAATCCTTCCTGCCCATGCCACGTAAGTTCTTGTTTTTTTTTAGTTCTGCCTTTGTGCTTTGTTTGTTTTCATAGTCTAGTTTTCTACCGCCATTGTGCGCGCCTTTTTTTGGCCTTTTTTTTGTAGTTTGTTAGTGTATAAATAAATATGTACCTTCATTCACGAAGCCTTGCTCGTGCCAATTTTCCCTTGCGTTGAAAAAACAAAACAAGTCTGCGACCCGACCTCGGATAAGCGGAAGAAAATGGATGGACAGATGGATGGAAATCGACTTGTAGAACAGCCAATGCTAATCTTTAGCATGTCCATGGCAAATCCAATGTAAATTAGCATCGAGCTGGCACATTTTGAAAAGTGGTGCCTTGCTGTACTTTTTAGTGACTTCTTCTTGCTTAGTTAGTCTGGAGTTCTGCTTGAGTTCCTCTTTGCTTGCTGGGATTTTCTGTAGATCAACACCAGGTTGTACTTAAAAACCAAATTCAAAAACTTAATACCATCCATCCATCCGTCAATGCATTTTCTTCCGCTTATCCGAGGCTGGGGTGCGGGGGCAGCAGCCGAAGCAGGGAAGCCCAGACTTCACTCTCCCCAGCCACTTTGTCCAGCTCTTCCTGGGGGAAACCGAGCTGTTCCCAGGCCAGCCTGGAGACGTAGTCTTCCCAACGTGTCTCTAAGGGAGAGACCCGCCAACCAGCGGAGGAAACTCATTTGGGCCGCTTGTACCCGTGATCTTATCCTTTCGGTCATGACCCAAAGCTCATGACCATAGGTGAGGATGGGAACGTAGATTGACCGGTAAATTGAGAGCTTTGCCTTCCGGCTCAGCTCCTTCTTCACCACAACGGATCGATACAGCGTCCGCATTACTGAAGACGCCGCACGGATCTCCCGATCCACTCTTCCCCCACTGGTGAACAAGACTCCCTGGTACTTGAACTCCTCCACTCCCCATCTCTATTTGTGATACATTTCTTACATTAGTTAACAATATTTTAGTGCCTTTTCACCACTTCTTCATTTTCCAGAATTCAGCATTTGTCCTCAGTTTCCCAGCACCGATTGTGCGAACAAGCGTTTATTAGACTTACTTTTGTTCCAACTGACGAGGCGTTGACAGCTTGTGCAGAAATGTGTCATATTGAGCAACAGGTGTTTGGCGTCATGCTGCCAGTAGATTACGTGCTCATACCACTTTGATTAGGCAATCTGGGCATGGGTAATCACACAATATATCAGACCCGGGCAAACTACGGCTCGCGGGCCACGTGCAGCCCATTAAGACTTTCAACCTGGCCCGCCAGACCGGACTTTCACAATATTATGTTAGACCCACTCGACGGCCTAGATGGGAGGGGTCTCCCACATCTGTGGTCCTCTCCAAGGTTTCTCATAGTCATTCACATTGATGTCCCACTGAGTTGTGAGTTTTTCCTTGCCCTTATGTGGGCTCTGAACCGAGGATGTTGTTGTGGCTCGTGCAGCCCTTTGAGACACTTGTGATTCAAGGCTATATGAATAAACATTGATTGTCCTTTGTGTTCTTTGATGTTTCCCTCTTACAGACAAGTTTATGTTTGCTATGGCTATGAGGTTGTTGTTTTTCCTCCTGGGCTTCACTTTTCTGTTCCCCTGTAATGTTTGTCTGCTCTTCAATCAATCAATTAATCAATGTTTATTTATATAGCCCTCAATCACAAGTGTCTCAAAGGGCTGCACAAGCCAGAACGACATCCTCGGTTCAGATCCCACACCAGAGCAAGGAAAAACTCAACCCAGTGGGATGTCAATGAGAAACCTTGGAGAGGACCCCCCCACCCCCTCTAGGGCGACCAGTGGAATGGAAGTCTAGATCCACTTGATGTCCATTGGATCTAGCATAATATTGTGAGAGTCCAGTCCATAGTGGATCTAACATAATAGTGTGAAAGTCCAGTCCATAGTGGATCTAACATAATAGTGTGAAAGTCCAGTCCATAGTGGATCCAACATAATAGTGAGAGTCCAGTCCATAGTGGATCTAACATAATAGTGTGAAAGTCCAGTCCATAGTGGATCTAACATAATAGTGTGAAAGTCCAGTCCATAGTGGATCCAACATAATAGTGAGAGTCCAGTCCATAGTGGATCTAACATAATAATGAGAGTCCAGTCCATAGTGGATCTAACATAATAGTGAGAGTTCAGTCCATAGTGGATCCAACATAATAGTGAGAGTCCAGTCCATAGTGGATCTAACATAATAGTGAGAGTCCAGTCCATAGTGGATCTAACATAATATTGTGAAAGTTTAGTCCATAGTGGATCTAACATAATAGTGAGAGTTCAGTCTATGGTGGATCTAACATAATAGTGAGAGTTCAGTCCATAGTGGATCTAACATAATAGTGAGAGTCCAGTCCATAGTGGATCCAACATAATAGTGAGAGTCCAGTCCATAGTGGATCTAACATAATAGTGTGAAAGTTTAGTCCATAGTGGATCTAACATAATAGTGAGAGTCCAGTCCATAGTGGATCTAACATAATAGTGAGAGTCCAGTCCATAGTGGATCTAACATAATAGTGAGAGTTCAGTCCATAGTGGATCTAACATAATAGTGAGAGTCCAGTCCATAGTGGATCTAACATAATAGTGAGAGTTCAGTCCATAGTGGATCTAACATAATAGTGAGAGTCCAGTCCATAGTGGATCTAACATAATAGTGAGAGTCCAGTCCATAGTGGATCTAGCATAATATTGTGAAGGTCCAGTCCATTGTGGATCTAACATAATAGTGAGAGTCCAGTCCATAGTGGATCTAACATAATAGTGAGAGTCCAGTCCATAGTGGATCTAACATAATAGTGAGAGTCCAGTCCATAGTGGATCTAACATAATAGTGAGAGTCCAGTCCATAGTGGATCTAACATAATAGTGAGAGTTCAGTCCATAGTGGATCTAACATAATAGTGAGAGTCCAGTCCATAGTGGATCTAACATAATAGTGAAAGTCCAGTCCAGAGTGGATCTAACATAATATTGTGAAAGTTCAGTCCATAGTGGATCTAACATAATAGTGAGAGTCCAGTCCATAGTGGATCTAACATAATAGTGAGAGTTCAGTCCATAGTGGATCTAACATAATAGTGTGAGAGTTCAGTCCATAGTGGATCTAACATAATAGTGAGAGTCCAGTCCATAGTGGATCTAACATAATAGTGAGAGTCCAGTCCATAGTGGATCTAACATAATAGTGAAGGTCCAGTCCATTGTGGATTTAACATAATAGTGAGAGTCCAGTCCATAGTGGATCTAACATAATAGTGAGAGTCTAGTCCATAGTGGATCTAACATAATAGTGAAAGTCCAGTCCATAGTGGATCTAACATAATAGTGAGAGTCCAGTCCATAGTGGAGCTTACATAATATTGTGAGAGTTCAGTCCATAGTGGATCCAACATAATAGTAAGAGTCTAGTCCATAGTGGATCTAACATAATAGTGAAAGTCCAGTCCATAGTGGATCTAACATAGTAGTGAGAGTCCAGTCCATAGTGGATCCAACATAATAGTGAGAGTCCAGTCCATAGTGGATCTAACATAATAGTGTGAGAGTTCAGTCCATAGTGGATCCAACATAATAGTGAGAGTCCAGTCCATAGTGGATCTAACATAATAGTGAGAGTTCAGTCCATAGTGGATCTAACATAATAGTGAGAGTCCAGTCCATAGTGGATCTAACATAATAGTGAGAGTCCAGTCCATAGTGGATCTAACATAATAGTGAGAGTCCAGTCCATAGTGGATCTACCATAATATTGTGAGAGTTCAGTCCATAGTGGATCTAACATAATAGTAAGAGTCCAGTCCATAGTGGATCTAACATAATAGTGAGAGTTCAGTCCATAGTGGATCTAACATAATAGTGTGAGAGTTCAGTCCATAGTGGATCTAACATAATAGTGAGAGTCCAGTCCATAGTGGATCTAACATAATAGTGAGAGTTCAGTCCATAGTGGATCTAACATAATAGTGAGAGTCCAGTCCATAGTGGATCTAACATAATAGTGAGAGTCCAGTCCATAGTGGATCTAACATAATAGTGTGAGAGTCCAGTCCATAGTGGATCTAACATAATAGTGAGAGTTCAGTCCATAGTGGATCTAACATAATAGTGAGAGTCCAGTCCATAGTGGATCTAACATAATAGTGAGAGTCCAGTCCATAGTGGATCTAACATAATAGTGAGAGTCCAGTCCATAGTGGATCTTACATAATAGTGAGAGTCCAGTCCATAGTGGATCTAGCATAATATTGTGAAGGTCCAGTCCATTGTGGATTTAACATAATAGTGAGAGTCCAGTCCATAGTGGATCTAACATAATAGTGAGAGTCCAGTCCATAGTGGAGCTTACATTATATTGTGAGAGTTCAGTCCATAGTGGATCTAACATAATAGTAAGATTCTAGTCCATAGTGGATCTAACATAATAGTGAAAGTCCAGTCCACAGTGGATCTAACATAGTAGTGAGAGTCCAGTCCATAGTGGATCTAACATAATAGTGAGAGTCCAGTCCATAGTGGATCTAACATAATAGTGAGAGTCCAGTCCATAGTGGATCTAACATAATATTGTGAAAGTTTAGTCCATAGTGGATCTAACATAATAGTGAGAGTTCAGTCCATAGTGGATCTAACATAATAGTGAGAGTCCAGTCCATAGTGGATCTAACATAATATTGTGAAAGTTTAGTCCATAGTGGATCTAACATAATAGTGAGAGTTCAGTCCATAATGGATCTAACATAATAGTGAGAGTCCAGTCCATAGTGGATCTAACATAATATTGTGAAAGTTTAGTCCATAGTGGATCTAACATAATAGTAAGAGTCTAGTCCATAGTGGATCTAACATAATAGTGAAAGTCCAGTCCATAGTGGATCTAACATAATATTGTGAAAGTTTAGTCCATAGTGGATCTAACATAATAGTAAGAGTCTAGTCCATAGTGGATCTAACATAATATTGTGAAAGTTTAGTCCATAGTGGATCTAACATAATAGTAAGAGTCTAGTCCATAGTGGATCTAACATAATAGTGAAAGTCCAGTCCATAGTGGATCTAACATAGTAGTGAGAGTCCAGTCCATAGTGGATCTAACATAATAGTGAGAGTCCAGTCCATAGTGGATCTAACATAATAGTGAGAGTCCAGTCCATAGTGGATCTAACATAATAGTGAGAGTCCAGTCCATAGTGGACCTAACATAATAGTGTGAGAGTCCAGTCCATAGTGGATCTAACATAATAGTGAGAGAGTCCAGTCCATAGTGGATCTAATGGTGCTAAAAAATGTTAATTTCCCCTCTGGTATTATAAAAGTATTTCTGATTCTTGATTCTGATTCCGAAACAGCCCCCCTGAGTTCAAATATTTGCCAAGTCTGACTCGGTTGACGATGTTCTGGGAAGAAGACTCCAATCTCGTGGATTGTTCTTCATTGTCCACGTTGCTGTTTTTAAGACCTAAAACCAGTTGAACCTGAGCGGTTCATTTTAATTGGCTGTGATTGGTCCCTCTCAATGACCTGATCCTCTTTTACCCGTAGAACCGAATGATCCCCTTTTGACCTAATTCACTTTGTGAGCGTTCGGCATCCGGATAAACCCCAGCAACTATTTTCTTTACAACTCTTGTTGCGCTGTTTTTGTCTCTCTAATATTCCGGGAGCGGCCCCGCCACCGCTTCATTAATTATTTAGCGCCCTTTCCGAAGAAGGCCCGTCGTATTAAGGAGGGGGGGGGGGTGATTTGAATAGGAAGTAGCTCGGCGGACCCTAGCGTGTGATGTGTGTGTTCCCCTGTCTTTGTATGTTTCTCCGGGCTTCATTGGTCTGCCTCGGCAAGCCAGGGGGGCTGAAAGAGAATTTCCATTCTATGAATATTTAATACATAATAAAGTTCTTGATTTTATTCTATTCATTCTGAAGGGCTTGAAAACGCGGCGAGGCGACCCTCCTCAAGGTAGAAACCTAGCGTTTGTTGGAATAGTTCTGTGAGAGTTGAGTGCTGCATCTGGACCGTGGTGACCTGGCGTGGCTCTCAGTGAGACGCCCAGCTGGGAGTGCCCCTGAATCTACTTGGGATTAGCCCAGGATTGTCTGGGATTACTCCGGGATAGAGAGGGATTAGTAGTGACTGCCTGTTTCGGGGGCGTGAGGGCCATCGTTTGGCCAAATTGCCCCCCCCTGACTTTAGTGATGCAATGCCGAGACAGACGAGAACCACACCTGCCTGCAGACTTTCCTTCTTCTTGGCCGCTTGCGTGCGCCACAAGGCACGTTTGACGCAGAGGACGGCGGTGCCGTGCACGGGCCAGCGTCCGAAATCTCCCAAATCTCTCTAGCAGGTGGATTCATCAGATAAAGAGGGTTTGGGAATGGTGGCAAATCCCTCCAAGTTCAGTGTGGCTGCTCTTCCCTCACATGGGGATCAAATGGAGATTTGGACTCAGAAGGGGTCACGCAGAGTTGCAGCCTGAAGTGGAAGTGAAGCTTGGCGAGAGTGTTCCATGGACCAGACCTGGGCAAACTTTTCAATCTAGCCTGTCGGATATTATCGAGTAATTTTGGGGATCTTTAAGATGGAAACTGTAGCTGCTATTATGATGTGTTTTCAAACCACCGTAAGTCTTGAACTATACAAAATATTTCAATGGTTGGAATCTGCACTTTTGCATGATCAATCAATCATCCATCCATCTTCTCCCACCTATCCGAGGTCAGGTTGTGGAGACATAGTCTTCCCAACGTGTCCTGGGTCTTCCACGTGGCCTCCTCCCGGTCAGACGTGCCCTAAACACCTAGGTTTGTATCATAGGTTTCATCAAGAACTGATGAAACCTATGATGCACCAAGACCACCGAAACAGTCCCAGTTCTGATGAGGGCCTACACCAAGAGAGAAGAACCTTATCCTGTCTGGAGCCAGGATGGTTACCCCATGCGCAGTTTCACCCCACCTTACCAGAGGCACCATGATAACCAACTTGATGACAGAAGTGACATGGCCCCCTCACAACAGGACACTTATGAGAGGGTTTATCCCACCTTCAAGAAGATCTTCACCACCATCATGCCTTCCGGAGCCAATCCTCAGACAGAGAACTCGGGTGGCATCCTGACCAGATGCCTGAACCACCTCATCTGGCTCCTCTCCATGTGGAGGAGCAGCAGCTTTACTTTGAGTTCCTGCCAGATGACAGAGCTTCTCACCCTATCTCTAAGAGAGAGACCCGCCACCCGGCGGAGGAAACTCATTTGGGCCGCTCGTACCCGTGATCTTGTCCTTTCGGTCATAACCCAAGGCTCATGACCATAGGTGAGGATGGGAACGTGGATCGACCGGTAAATTGAGAGCTTTGCCTTCCGGCTCAGCTCCTTCTTCACCACAACGGATCGGTACAACATCCGCATTTCTGAAGACGCCGCACCGATCTGCACCATCCACTCTTCCCTCACTCCAATCCACTTCTCCAAAGTGGGTGGAGGACAGAGTAAAACAACTTGCACTGAGCCTAGTCTATAAAATCCGCTACACCTCCTTGATACCGAAGTACATGTCAAACTACTTCCTTAACGTAAATGACCGCCATAACCACAACACCTGGGGGAGCTCCACAAACCACGTTAAACCCAGATTCCGATCTAACAAAGGTCTTAACTCATTCTCTTTCTATGCCACATCAATGTGGAATGCACTCCCAACAGGTATAAAAGTAAGAGCATCTCTATATTCCTTCAAAAGCGCTCTAAAACAACACCTCCAGGCAACTTCAACACTTTACTAATACCCTCCTCCATTCACATCCCATCTCCCCGGATTATAAACAACTCAAATGTACTTCTAATGTATATACTTGTTCTTATGCTATGTGAACTCACTATGTTCTCTCCTGGCTGTACATATCCTACTAAGTCACACCTACACTGTTTCAATGTCCACATTTCTCCGTTGATGCAATTGTTGATGACTGAAGTACTGATATCAACCAAAGCTGTAAAGAATTGTAAAGAATGTCAATAATTCAATGTATATACTATGATGATTAACTTGTGTGATGACTGTATTATGCTGATAGTATATATTTGTACCATGAATTGATTAACGTGGACCCCGACTTAAACAAGTTGAAAAACTTATTGGGGTGTTACCATTTAGTGGTCAATTGTAGGGAATATGTACTGAACTGTGCAATCTACTAATAAAAGTATCAATTAAAAAACTAACAAAAAAAACTCGTGAACAAGACTCAGAGGTACTTAAACACCTCCACTTGGGGCAGAGTCTCCTCCCCAACCCGGAGAGGCATAGTTCGGTTGGTAGAGTGGCCGTGCCAGCAACTTGAGGGTTGCAGGTTCGATTCCCGCTTCCGCCATCCTAGTCACTGCCGTTGTGTCCTTGGGCAAGACACTTTACCCACCTGGTCCCAGTGCCACCCACACTGCTTTAAATGGAACTTAGATATTGGCTTTCACTATGTAAAGCGCTTTGAGTCACTAGAGAAAAGCGCTATATAAATATAATTCACTTCACACCTGATTTATCTGGTTACCATAGTTTGATATTAGTTCCACCTGCTGCTCCTTGTTTTTGACTCGCACCTGTCGGTAATCACGTTCTGTATTCACGCCTGCCTTTTCCGTCCACTCGTTCACTCCTCGTAGTTTGTGTTACATACAGTTTGTGTTTCACAAGTGACGACTCGGTTTTTCCGTGTCTGGACTCGCTAGCCTCCGCGCTAACCCTTTAGTATTTTCTAGCTCCCATGCTAGTTCTGTTTGTTTTTGCCTTTTCTGCCTAGTGCAAGTTTTCTGTTTCCTACTCTGTTTAAGTTTTGAATAAATCATTATTTCTTACTGTACGCTGTGTCCTTGGAAGAGCGCCACCTGCCCCACGATGCCAGCCAAGCGTCACAAAAATCAATGACATTATGAATTGTTGACCTATCCAAGTTTCCTTCCATTACTTCACATCAAATATTCCACTAGGAAAAATATTTTTGGTGGAAGATTTTGCCAATTTGGTAAATAAATAACCCCAAAAATTATATTTTGTTGTTTTCTTACTGTACCGAAAATGAACCAAACCGGGACCTCTAAACCGAGGTACGTACCAAACCACCTTTTTTGTGTACCGTTACACCCTTAGTCCTCGGGCAAGACACTTGACCCACCTGCTCCTAGTGCCACCCACACTGCTTTAAATGGAACTTAGATATTGGCTTTCACTATGTAAAGCGCTTTGAGTCACTAGAGAAAAGCGCTATATAAATATAATTCACTTCACACTTCACTTCACTCTCCACCTTTTTCCGGGCGAGAACCATGGACTCGGACTTGGAGGTGCTGATTCTCATCCCAGTCAATCACCAAATCAATCAATCAATCAATCAATCAATTGTTATTTTGGGCTATATAAGTAAACATTGATTGATTGAACTATGCAAAGTATTTCAATGGTTGGAATCTGCACTTTTGCATGATATATTAGTTACTATGGTAATGTAATTAGTTACCTAGTGGTTAGAGTGTCCGCCCTGAGATTGGTAGGTTGTGAGTTCAAACCCGGCTGAGTCATACCAAAGACTATAAAAATGGGAGCATTTACTTCCCTGCTTGGCACTCAGCATCAAGCCTTGGAATTGGTGGTTGAATCACCAACAATGATTCCCGGGCGCGGCCACTGCTGCTGCTCACTGCTCCCCTCACCTCCCAGGGGGTGAACAGGGGGATGGGTCAAATGCAGAGGACACATTTCACCATACCTAGTGTGTGTGTGACAATCATTGCTACTTTGACTTTAACTTCTACTACGGTCATCTAATGAGTTACTATGGTAACGTAAGTCCCAGCAGCTCAGAGGAGGCACCAAGCAGTGTGGGCGGGGAGCGTTTCCACTGAGTGTTTCCAGAGCCTGAAATGTGGGTGTCAGGGACAGACGTGGAAGGAGATTTTTACAACAAAGTTCTAAAGCTTAGTGATGTATTACAGTGGTTCTCAAATGGGGGTACTTGTACCCCTGGGGGTACTTGAAGGTATGCCAAGGGGTACGTGAGATTTTTTTTTTAAATATTCTAAAAATAGCAACAATTCAAATATCCTTGATAAATATATTTATTGAATAATACTTCAACAGAATAGGAATGTAAGTTCATAAAGTGTGAAAAGAAATACAACAATGCAATATTCAGTGTTGACAGCTAGACTTTCTGTGGACATGTTCCATAAATATTGATGTTAAAGATTTATTTTTTTTGTGAAGAAATGTTTAGAAGTAAGTTGATGAATCCAGATGGATCTCTATTACAATCCCCAAAGAGGGCACTTTAAGTTGATGATTACTTCTATGTGTAGAAATCTGTATTTATAATTGAATCACTTGTTTATTTTTCAACAAGTTTTTAGTTATTTTTATATGGTTTTTTTTTTAATACAATTTAATAAATCAGAAACTGATGACATAGTGCTGTATTTTACTCCTTTATCTCTTTTTTTCAACCAAAAATGCTTTGCTCTGATTAGGGGGTACTTGAATTAAAAACATGTTCACAGGGGGTACATCACTGAAAAAAGGTTGAGAACCACTGATTTAGCAGGTGACTTTTCAAATGATGCTACATATTAGCAGTAATGCTACTTTTGGTAGCAACGCTTTTGCCCCACACTTGACAAATGACAGTTGTCTGTTCGACATCTTCCCGCTTGAAGCCAAACCACCGCCAGACGATGGACCCCCTGCTGTTTTTATTGGGAATTAATTCTTCCTTCAAATATCGATACATCGCCCAGCCCTAGTTGTAATCACAAATGGAGTACTTACCCAACAGGAGTCAAAGTCTTCCGTGTTGTTTTTGGGAAGTTTTGAATGTTGATGTGATTGACATGGAGCTAATCTGGCTGTAAGCAGGCTACTGTATGAACACATTTGGTTGTCAGTTCCACTTATTGTATCCGTTTTCAGGAAACTCGGAGTCACCCACACGCGCTCCCACCTGTTCTAAAGTTTTACGTATCATTGCAGCAACTATATTTTGAAACGGGGTGAGTTTTGGTGGCATCCATCTTCTTCTTCGCCTACTTTCTGATGGAGCACCACTTCTTTCTTAAGCGTTCCTGCGTTGCATCTCTCTGACTCCACAACATTGACACTTTATCCCACTCTACTTTCTTTCATTCACGGTAAACCAGGACGGCGTGACAGTGTACTTTTTTCCCCCACTTCAACCAAAAGCACCTCAATCTCCTTGTCAGTGAATTCCTTCATTTTCTCCATTTTGTGAATTGTGAATTATATTTAAATAGCGCTTTTCTCTAGTGGCTCAATGCGCTTTACATAGTGAAACCCAAATATCTATTTGAAGCAGTGTGGGTGGCACTAGGAGCAGGTGGGTAAAGTGTCTTGCCCGAGGACTAAGGGTGTAACGGTACACAAAAAGGTGGTTTGGTACGTACCTCGGTTTAGAGGTCCCGGTTTGGTTCATTTTCGGTACAGTAAGAAAACAACAAAATATAATTTTTTGGGTTATTTATTTACCAAATTGGCAAAATCTTCCACCAAAAATATTTTTCCTAGTGGAATATTTGATGTGAAGTAATGGAAGGAAACTTGGATAGGTCAACAATTCATAATGTCATTGATTTTTGTGACGCTTGGCTGGCATCGTGGGGCAGGTGGCGCTCTTCCAAGGATGCAGATTGGGCAAGGACACAGCGTACAGTAAGAAATAATGATTTATTCAAAACTTAAACAGAGTAGGAAACAGAAAACTCGCACTAGGCAGAAAAGGCAAAAACAAACAGAACTAGCATGGGAGCTAGAAAATACTAAAGGGTTAGCGCGGAGGCTAGCGAGTCCAGACACGGAAAAACCGAGTCGTCACTTGTGAAACACAAACTGTATGTAACACAAACTACGAGGAGTGAACGAGTGGACGGAAAAGGCAGGCGTGAATACAGAACGTGATTACCGACAGGTGCGAGTCAAAAACAAGGAGCAGCAGGTGGAACTAATATCAAACTATGGTAACCAGATAAATCAGGAAGAGCAAAACTCAGAACAGGAAGAGTCCAAAAATAATCCAAAAACAAGGACTCAAAATCCCAAATAACATATGATCTGGGCGGCGGATCATAACAGATTTTGATTCAATATTATGTTTTGAGCGATGACAGTTTGAAAGAAAAAACTGCTTTGTTTTATTAGTCGACATTGCAACTTTTTCTAAATTACATTTAACCTTCAAGCTTTTTTATTTCACTTTTGTTATGTTTTTGTTTATTTTAATAGTATTTTTAGGTTGTGCCGTGGGCCTTTAAAACATTAGTTGTGGGCCGCAAATGGCCTCCGGAGCACACTTTTGACACCCCTGCTATAGATAATAAAAAATGTAATCTGATAAATCAAAGGATAAAAAGCAGAGCCTGGAGACAAATGCGCCTTTATCACAACTCTCTTGCTCTCTCTGTCTCTGCCTCACCAATGCTGCAGCGCCGCGTACAATTTGTTTGGTTTTTAACTCCTTCTTAACCCTGAACGTACATTGTTAATACACGCAACCATCACTCAAAATGCCGGACATTAAGAAACTCCGCCCTGACAGCCCCGCAAAAGAGGACATGTCCGGTGAAAAGAGGACGTATGGTCAGTCTATCGCTGCTAGCATGCTAGCAAAAGAGGACACCGATGGACTGACCATACGGCCTCATTTCACCGAACATGTCCTCTTTTGCGGGGCTGTCAGGGTGGAGTTTCTCAAATGCCTCAAATGTCCGGCATTGTTTACGTTACTTAATATGTCCTGTGGAAACTCGTTCGATAAACCTCCGCACAGAACCGAAACGGTTCAATACAAACACACGTACTGTTACACCTTTACCGAGTGTCAGGTTTGTCCCTGACAGTTTGGTTATGTTTTAGTTTTTTCCTCTCCATTTGTCTTTGTTTCCTTTGTGTGTGTAGTATTTCCTTATTTTGTGTGTTTCTCCCTGAGCACCGTTTCCCCTCCGCTGTGGCTAATTGGCACCTGGCCACACCTGGTGTAAATCAGCCCCCTCCCCAATTTAACATGCCTTCCCATCCAGTCTGTGCTGGATTATTGTGGTTGCTACCTGTGGTGTCGTGTCAATGCAGCGTTGCGGTAAGCTATCTTTGGTAACTGTTTGTAGCTTACTGTTTTTTGTTCCCTGCTTCCAGTTTTTGTTTGTTCATAACCAAGTTTGTTATGTGCCTGGTGCGCACTTTTTGTTGTACCCTTTGTTTGGTTTTGTTTTCGTGTTCAAGTTAAATCATGTTTTCTTGCTCAATGCATGCCTCCTTCTCTGCATCTTGGGGTTCGTCACAAACAAACTTTGACACCGAGATAACAGCGGCAGTGACTCGGATGGCAGGACTGATTGATTGATTGATTGATTGATACTTTTATTAGTAGATTGCACAGTACAGTACATATTCCGTACAATTGACCACTAAATGGTAACACCCCAATAAGTTTTTCAACTTGTTTAAGTCGGGGGTCCATGTTAATCATCCATCCATCCATCCATCCATTTTCTACCGCTTATTCCCTTTCGGGGTCGCGGGGGGCGCTGGCGCCTATCTCAGCTACAATCGGGCGGAAGGCGGGGTACACCCTGGACAAGTTGCCACCTCATCGCAGGGCCTAATGGAAATTATGTTTCGTGTAAAAAAACAACAGCCTTCCAGCTTGTATTCGCAGGCTATTTCATTGAAGAGGAGAAAACTATTATCGATTTTTGAAATAGGTAAAGCGAGAACAAATATAAAATACAAATGTATTACAGTTTTGGGAGTTAAATGGTGGAAGAAGCTCAGTGATCACCTGAAGACATGCAATTCTTTGGTAAGGTTTAAGAAAACATTGAAAGGTGAAATAATTGAAAATGATAAAATATAGTTACAATTACTTTCATCCCATTGATTTTTGATTTGATTTATTTTTTTTATGTTGATGTTCCAGGCAATCTAATTTTCTGTGAAGGTATAGCCTATTCCTTTTTTGGTCAGTCTTTTTCTTTTCTTTCGTGTGTAAATGTGCATTGGTAAAAGCTGGGATCGAACCTGGAACCTTCAAGTTGCTGGCACGGCCACTCTACCGACCAACTTGCTCGTTATTTTTGTGTTTTAGGGTTGTGCCTAGTGTGGGATATACAGTACAGGCCAAGAGTTTGAACACATCTTCTCGTTTTCCTTATTTTCATGACTATTTACCTTGTAGATTGTCACTGAAGGCATCACAACTATGAATGAACACATGTGGAGTTCTGTACTTAACAAAAAAAAGGTGGAATAACTGAAAATTATTTTAGTTTCTTCAAAATAGCCACCATTTGCTCTGATTCCTGCTTTGCACACTCTTGGCATTCTCTCCATGAGCTTCGAGAGGTAGTCACATGACATGGTGTTCACTTCACAGGTGTCATAGTTGTGATGCCTTCAGGGACAATGTACAATGTAAATAGTCGTGAAAATAAAGAAAATGCATTGAAATGATAAGGTGTGGCCTGTACTGTACATTAAATGCTGTACTGTACATTAAATGCACATCATTCAGAGGTTATTGAGTGTTTGTATTTGAGGTGTGGTATGAAGCTGACAACATAGGTCAGGGGTCGGCAAGCCAAAATGGTGAAAGAGCCACACTGGACCAAAAATACAAAAAATAAATAAATATATAATTATCTGGAGCCACAAAAAATGTAAAGTCTTATATAAGTGCTATAATGACGGCAATATTAGTTATAATAGCCTACTATCAAAATGAGTGTCGCAGGCTGATGCAAATCTTCGTTGACGGAAATGTTGAAATTAGAGATGTCCGATAATGGCTTTTTTGCCGATATTGTCCAACTCTTAATTACCGATTCCGATATCAAGCGATAGCAATAAATACAGTCATGGAATGAACACATTATTATGCCTCATTTTGTTGTGATGCATTAAACAATGGAACAAGGTTTTACAAAATAAATCAACTCAAGTTATGGAAAAAAATGCCAACATGGCGCTGCCATATTTATTATGGAAGTCAGAAAGTTATTTATTTTTTGTTAACATGCCTGAAAACAGCAGCTTGGAATCTGGGACATGCTCTCCCTGAGGGAGCATGAGGAGGTTGAAGTGGGCGGTTAGGGTTGGCGGGGGGTGTATATTGTAGAGTTCCGTAAAGGTTAGTGCTGCAAGGGGTTCTGTGTATTTGTTCTGTTGTGTTATGGTGTGGATGTTCTCCCGAAATGTGTTTGTCATTCTTGTTTAGTGTGGGTTCACAGCGTGGCGCATATTTGTAAGAGTGTTCCATTTTCATACATTTTTGAAAAGGCTCCAGGGAGCCAGGAGGGCGGCGCTTGAACGCGGATTTAATCGAACCAAGATTTGGTCACGCAGGAAGCGACGCTGCCGACTTTGAGCGGCGTGCGATAGGTGGCACGAGCCAGTCAGGTTTGGGACGACGGAAGGATGTGGGGGAGGGGGGGGGGGGGGGGGGGGGGTGCAAACCGGCGCGCCGAGAAGCCGTCAGCAGCACGGAGCGGGCGTCCCCTGCGGGCCGGCGCGCAGCCGAGATGAAAGGATGTTTAGTGTTGGAGCGGCGGCATCAAAAGAACCTCTCACATCTTCCTCCACCCCCCCAGCCCCCTCCTTGCATCCCACCCCCCCCATCCCCCCGTCTCCTCTCGCCACATTGTGATGTACTTCTGCCGTTGCACGTTTATCCGGTTGCCATGGCGACGCGGCACCGGAGGTGTCACGGAAAGATAACCCAAGGAGGCATTCACAGATCACCTGAATTCACTTCCCCTCCCTCCTCTGCCGTTCTCGCTGCCAGAATTTGATTTGTTTCCTCCCGCCGCGCACGCCGCCGTGAATACAAATAATCTGCAACATAACGGAGATGGTGGATGTGCGTGTGCTCCTCGCCCTCAATCAACCTATTGGAGTAGTATTCCACCCCCCCCCCCAAAAAAAACAAAAAAAAAAACACCCCCGTATTTCCTTGAATTGCCGCCAGGTATATAATGTATGCACCTGACTAGAATTACTGCCGGGTCAAACTCGTATCGCAATATAATTAGCGCATGCTTAGTATTACCGCCGGGTCAAACTCGTGACAATTCACCTGTCATCATTTTCAAAATGGAGGAGGCTGCTTTCAATACCGATAATTCAAAATGGCATAAAGGGAAGAAGATTAAGAGTTATTCAGTAGGATTTAAGGTCCAAGCTATTGAACGTGCTAAAAAGAACAGTAAGCAGCTATGTTTTATTATTATACCTGTGGAGCCGACGGTCCGACAGACAGGCAGGACACACTGGAGCCCGGCCCAAATCCTTTTCAAGCCATATTCAGTTGAATGCACTACAAAGACAACATATTTGATGTTCAAACTCATAAACTTTTCTTTTTTTTTTTGCAAATAATAATTATCCTAGAATTTCATGGCTGCAACACGTGCCAAAGTAGTTGGGAAAGGGCATGTTCACCACTGTGTTACATCACCTTTTCTTTTAACAACACTCAATAAACGTTTGGGAACTGAGGAAACTAATTGTTGAAGCTTTGAAAGTGGAATTCTTTCCCATTCTTGTTTTATGTAGAGCTTCAGTCCTTCAACAGTCCGGGGTCTCCGCTGTCCTATTTCACGCTTCATAATGCGGCACACATTTTCCATGGGAGACAGGTCTGGACTGCAGGCGGGCCAGGAAAGTACCGAAACCCCCCTGTTGTAACACGTGGCTTGGCATTGTCTTGCTGAAATAAGCAGGGGCGTCCATGAAAAAGACGGCGCTTAGATGGCAGCATATGTTGTTCCAAATCCTGTATGTACCTTTCAGCATTAATGGTGCCTTCACAGATGTGTAAGTTACCCATGCCTTGGGCACTAATGCACCCCCATACCATCACACATGCTGGCTTTTACACTTTGCGTCGATAACAGTCTGGATGGTTCACTTCCCCTTTGGTCCGGATGACACAATGTCCAATATTTCCAAAAACAATTTGAAATGTGGACTTGTCTGACCACAGAACACTTTTCTACTTTGCATCAGTCCGTCTTAGATGATCTCGGGCCCAGAGAAGCCAGCGGCGTTTCTGGATGTTGTTGATAAATTACTTTCGCTTTGCATAGTAGAGCTTTAACTTGCACTTACAGATGTAGCGACAAACTGTATTTAGTGACAGTGGTTTTCTGAAGTGTTCCTGAGCCCATGTGGTGATATCCTTTAGAGATTTATGATGTTTTTTCATACAGTGCCGTCTGAGGAATTGAAGGTCACGGTCATTCAATGTTGGTCTCTGGCCATGCCGCTTACATGGAGTGATTTCTCCAGATTCTCTGAACCTTTTGATGATATTATGGAGCGTAGATGTTGAAATCCCTAAATTTCTTGCAATTGCACTTTGAGAAAGGTTGTTCTTAAACTGTTTGACTATTTGCTCACGCAGTTGTGGACAAAGGGGTGTACCTCGCCCCATCCTTTCTTGTGAAAGACTGAGCATTTTTGGGGAAGCTGCTTTTATACCCAATCATGGCACCCACCTGTTCCCAATTAGCCTGCACACCTGTGGGATGTTCCAAATAAGTGTTTGATGAGCATTCCTCAACTTTATCAGTATTTATTGCCACCTTTCCCAATTTCTTTGTCATGTGTTGCTGGTATCAAGTTCTAACGTTAATGATTTATGAGTTTGAACATCAAATATGTTGTCTTTGTAGCATATTCAACTGAATATGGCTTGAAAAGGATTTGCAAATCATTGTATTCTGTTTATATTTACATCTAACACAATTTCCCAACTCATATGGAAACGGCATTTGTATTATTCATCTACCGTCTTCTGCCTGGTCCGTCGTTGAGGTCTTCACTGTATCCCTGGCCAGGGCGCAGGCAGGTTTTGATTGATTGATTGATACTTTTATCAGTAGATTGCACAGTTCAGTACATATTCCCTACAATTGACCACTAAATGGTAACACCCCAATAAGTTTTTCAACTTGTTTAAGTCGGGGTCCACGTTAATCAATTCATGGTACAAGGTCTTTGCCAAGGCCCACCTGGGGTAACTGTAGCAAAGGTGTTAACCTCCTCGAGCCCCAAGACCCCATAGAGGAGCCTCTACTGCCGGCTGTACTTTATCTTCATGCCCAGGATGGCGACTGTATCAATCAATCAATCAATCAATGTTTATTTATATAGCCCCAAATCACAAATGTCTCAAAGGACCGCACAAATCATTACGACTACAACATCCTCGGAAGAACCCACAAAAGGGCAAGGAAAACTCACACCCAGTGGGCAGGGAGAATTCACATTCAGTGGGACGCCAGTGACAATGCTGACTATGAGAAACCTTGGAGAGGACCTCAGATGTGGGCAACCCCCCCCCCTCTAGGGGACCGAAAGCAATGGATGTCGAGCGGGTCTAACATGATACTGTGAAAGTTCAATCCATAGTGGCTCCAAGACAGCAGTGAGAGTCCCGTCCACAGGAAACCATCTCAAGCGGATCAGCAGCGTAGAGATGTCCCCAACCGATACAGGCGAGCGGTCCATCCTGGGTCCCGACGAGCGGTCCATCCTGGGTCTCGACTCTGGACAGTCAGTACTTCATCCATGGTCATCGGACCGGACCCCCTCCACAAGGGAGGGGGGGACATAGGAGAAAGAAAAGAAGCGGCAGATCAACTGGTCTAAAAAGGAGGTCTATTTAAAGGCTAGAGTATACAGATGAGTTTTAAGATGAGACTTAAATGCTTCTACTGAGGTAGCATCTCGAACTGTTACCGGGAGGGCATTCCAGAGTACTGGAGCCCGAACGGAAAACGCTCTATAGCCCGCAGACTTTTTTTGAGCTCTAGGAATCACTAATAAGCCGGAGTCTTTTGAACGCAGATTTCTTGCCGGGACATACGGTACAATACAATCGTAATGGTTAAGTAATTGGTGACGCACTGCATTAGTGACAGAATGGACGATTGAAAGCACAGATGGAAAACGATTGTTGTGGACGATATATGAGAAAAAGAAAATCAGGACCGGTCTGGACAAAAAAATAGAAAAGAAGCAGCGCTCTGTGACAAAATAGAAACAGGGGATTGTGATGCAGACAGAAAAAAACATGGAGGCAGGGAAGGAAGGAGATTGGCAGTGGCAATAGATATTGGAAATGGGGATCCATCCATTAGCCTTCCTTGCCCCCCAGCTCAGTCTCGTGATCCATCCTCCCCACTCAGAGCAACATGGCTGGCACTCATCCAGACATAGACTGGCTTCCAACATTCTGGCCCGAGCTTGAATGAAGACGTAGAGGAGGACAGATGGATTTGATGGAAATGAAAGTGGGAGGATTGACGTGAGCGCCGAGAGAGACGTTAAAGATGCGAGTCCCAGGTCGTTCCGGGTTGGCGGCGACTGACAGGGTCTAACGCTTCTCTCCGGCGGAGGCTGTGTTTGTGTTCCTCGACCGCGTCCTCGGTCTAATGACAGCTGGGACGTTATTTCTTGACACTGATTGCGCGTAGTCCAGTAATAACGGACGAGGACGACTTGAAGAAGCAGAAGTGCTGCCGATGGTTGTGATTATGTTTTGGATGTCTGCTCCGACCCTGTGGAAAATGTTGCAATTCCGAGAGGACGTCCGTCTATTTTCTACACCTCGTGTCAGAGTCTTCTGGGGGCTGGAGCCTATCCAAGCTGGACTCATCATCTGCCAATCATTCACAGACAAGTTAAAGTTCCAATGACTGTCACACACACACACACACACACACACACACACACACACACACACACACACACTCAGTGTCGGGAAATGTCTCCTCTGCATTTGACCGATCACCCTTGATCTCCCCCCTGCTCAGCAACTTTTAGACCCATGTAGCGGTTAGCTGTGCTAGATACTACAAAAGAAGAGAAAGAGAGAACTGGACTAGTCCGACTTTACGGGCAGGGGACAAAATATACGGGCCCTCCCATGTCCCCCCCACCATGGCCCTCCCCTGGACCTGGCTTATTTTCAGTCGTTTTCATTAAGTTCAAATCACATTGATTGATTGATTGATTGATTGATACTTTTATTAGTAGATTGCACAGTACAGTACATATTCCCTACAATTGACCACTAAATGGTAACACCCCAATAAGTTTTTCAACGTGTTTAAGTCGGGGTCCACGTTAATCAATTCATGGTACAAATATATACTATCAGCATAATACAGTCATCACACAAGTTAATCATCATAGTATATACATTGAATTATTTACATTATTTACATGCGTACAACTGTCATTTTGTTCATATACATATACATATATATATATATATATATATATATATATACATATATATATATATATATATATATATGTAATTGTGTTGCACTGAGACGAACTTTATCAATCCACAAGTGAAATGAGGTGAAGTGAGGTCTCGGGTGTAGAGGGGGTGTTTGTTGGAGCGTCCCAGAAGAGTTAGTGCTGCGAGGGGTTCTCAGTATTTGTTCTGTTGTGTTTAGTGAATTATATTTATATAGCGCTTTTCTCTAGTGACTCAAAGCGCTTTACACAGTGAAACCCAATATCTAAGTGACATTTAAACCAGTGTGGGTGGCACTGGGAGCAGGTGGGTAAAGTGTCTTGCCCAAGGACACAACGGCAGTGACTGGGATGGCGGAAGCGGGAATCGAACCTGCAACCCTCAAGTTGCTGGCACGGCCACTCTACCAACCGAGCTATACCGTTGTGTTACGGTGCGGAAGTTCTCCCAAAATATGTTTGTCATTCTTGTTTGGTCTGGGTTTACAGTGTGGCGCATTTTTGTAACAGTGTTATGGTTGTTTATATGGCCACCCTCAGTGTGACGTGTATGGCTGTCGACCAAGTATGCCTTGCATTCACTTGTGTGTGGGAAAAGCCGTAAATATTATGTGATTGGGCAGGCACGCAAAGGCAGTGCCTTCAAGGTTTATTGGCCCTACGTCCGTGTACCACTCCGTACAGCGGCGTTTTAAAAAGTCCTACATTTTATTTCTTGGAATTTTACTTCTTCAAACCGATAGCGATAATTTCCGATATTACATTTTAAAGCATTTGTCAGCCGATAATATCGGACATTGATTGACTGATTGATACATAGCTCGGTTGGTAGAGTGGCTGTGCCAGCAACTTGAGGGTTGCAGGTTCGATTCCCGCTTGTGCCATCCTAGTTACTGCCGTTGTGTCCTTGGGCAAGACACTTTACCCACCTGCTCCCGGTGCCACCCACACTGGTTTAAATGTCACTTAGATATTGGGTTTTCACTATGTAAAGCGCTTTGAGTCGCTTGAGAAAAAGCGCTATATAAATATAATTCACTTCACTTTTATTAGTAGATTGCACAATACTGTACATATTCCGTTCAATTGACCACTAAATGGTAACACCCGAGTAAGTTTTTCGACTTGTTTAAGTCGGGCTCCACGTTAATCAATTCATGATACATCTGTAGTCACAACGCTGGTCGAACATTAATTACGGCGCGATGACACACAAACGTACACACACACACATTCACTGACACACAACACAGGATCATGGTCCATTGTTGTATTCTCGGATTATACCTAGAATTTTTGCTTCCCTACTGTTTACTACTGAGGTAACTTCTAACAGTCACTTCCGCCATGTTTGCTCGAGGAACTATGCTAAAAGCTGATCCCCGTGTTCAAAATCAAAATCAATCGCCAGCCTTAACTACAGTCTACCCCCAAAAAAACCTCAGCACAGAGACAACATGTCTATTCCACGCAAACAGGCATAGGCCACAACGGTCCAATGTGAGCCACAAAGATACGATCTGGAGTGTCGTCATGTGATCTCTAACCCACATTTTCTTCTGTTTCTCTGCAGAATTCCATCCGACACAACCTCTCCCTCCACACGCGCTTCATCCGTGTTCAAAATGAGGGCACTGGAAAGAGCTCCTGGTGGATGCTGAACCCTGATGGAGGGAAGATGGGCAAGGCCCCGCGGCGGCGAGCCGTTTCCATGGACAACAACACCAAGTATCTTAAGAGCAAAGGTCGCATTCGGGGGAAAAGGGTCGGACGCCCTGGAATTGGAGCGGTATCTGCTGTCGTCGGGCTTCAGGGCTCCCCTGATCACGGCAGCCCACCGCATAAAGGTCTCCCCGGATCTGGAGGGGTATCCAGGACAGATGGGGAGTTCGACGCCTGGACAGATCTCCACTCCAGGGCAAGCTCGTCGGCCTCCACTCTGAGCGGCCGCTTGTCGCCCATCCTTGCTGAGGGGGAACCGGAGGAACCAGAGGAGGGAGACCTGTCCTGTTCCACCTCCCCACACCTCTACCCCTCCCCGACCGCCTGCTCTCCGTCCATGGGGACAGGCAATCGCTGTCCTCCCCTTGAGCAATTGCCTCAGCTGGCCAACCTGACAGGTGCCATCTGTCTTGATGAGCAGCTGATGGAGGACGGCTATCATCACCATCATTCACAGCAGCAGCAACACCAACAGCATCCCTCTGTTGGCAGACATAAGCACCAGACCTCAGTCTACCACTACAGCTCTGGAGTGAAGGGCCAAGGTTCTTATGGATCAGGGGGGTATGGTGCAACGGGCATAGGCATGATGCGCCACCACTCACCCATGCAAACCATCCAGGAGAACAAGCCAGCCAGGTTTTCGGGAACAATGCGGACATACTCCAACAGCAACGCTCTGCAGAGTCTGCTAACGGGGGTTTCAGCCGGGCAGCCATACTGCTCGAAGGACATGATGCTGGTCCCCAAAAGAGAAGGCCATCACATGATGGCTTGTAACGGCTCCAACCCTCACAGCCACCTTGCCGGTCACCACAATGGACATCACAGTCACAACAGAACTCACAGCCATACTCCGTCACACAATCACAACTCATCTCACAGCCTCAGTCACAACAGCATCAGTCACAACCACACCCCGCCCCGAGTGCTGCACCTCAATCCATGCGGCAACCAGCTGCAGACTTACAATCACAAATCGCCCTACCTTTACAGTCCACCGTCGCACGCCCACCTCCCGGCGTCAACCACCCTGCCCCCTAACCCAGCGGGGATGCTTGGCATGCCCCAGGACTCTTGCCATTTGGCCACCGCCCCTCATCCACACCCTCGTCACAACCATTACCCTGAGCCGCAACACCAAGCCATGGCTAACGGACCCTTCCACCTTGGCCAGGGCATGGGGGGAAGTAATGGCAATGGGAGTTACCACCACAACTACCACCAACCCCACCCGCACGAGAGACTACCCGCTGACCTGGACATTGACATGTTCCAGGGCAGCCTGGACTGCGACGTAGAGTCTATCCTCCTCCACGACATTATGGACTCTGGGGAGGAGATGGACTTCAACTTTGACTGCTCCCTCGCTCAGGGGGTGGGACTCGGAATGGGAATGGGAATGGGTGTGACCATGGGCATGGGGATGGGAATGAGCGGACTTGCCGGTCCACAGCAAACCCACAGCAACCAGAGCTGGGTCCCTGGCTGAAATGCGGTAGGACCCACCGGGGGCCCTCACAAAATGAACAGTTACCCATAAAGCACTGTGTTCAACTGTGACATTCCTTACTTGACACAGACCATAGGACCATGTCTTTCTTTGTTGTCTGTCACCACTTCCTCCTTTTTTTGCAACTCCTCTCCCTCTCCCTGTGAGATCTAGCTCATGTTCCTCATATCAGCTATACTGTGATGACAATCTCTCAGCATCATTGCTTCTCATCTGCCATGAGAGCTGAACTCTCAGTGCACTTTATTGCAAGTGGGTCTTTATCTGGCAGAACCTTTGGCGGGGCGGGGGTATGGGCTGCAACTCTTTGGGCACGAACAAATGCAGTCGGAAACCGGTGTCAGACGTCAATCTTAAATAAGCCCCTTAATCAGTCCTTCAGACAAAGTGGGGACCGGGTGAAAAAAAAGTACAAGAAATCATTGAAAACCCAAATTAATTTCTGATTCAGGACCGCTTTCCCTTCTTAATGAAATCCACTCTCATGAGATCCAATCAATCCCGGCCTGTGTCTTCGCACCGCCGTTATTTACAGCCTCATACATCCAGACCTTGACTCCTCTGTTGGACGCCACGTTTGGTTAATGTCCTTCTCGCCGGCGGCCCGGGCGTGTTGTCACGACATCACTAAGTGGATTCCATCATTACTCGCTAGCGTGCAATTTGCTGAATTAAAAACTTGTATCACCTTGTCTCACCTGGGCCTCTCTCCCAGGCTCTGTCTGGATGTGGCGTTCTCCTTCCGCCTGCCAGCGCAGACAAAGTGGCCATTACTCACGGCGAGCCATTAATGGGGCTTGATTGAAATTCAGCATCTTGCTTTTAATCTCCAAAGTGATGCGGCAGCAATGCGTCATTATTGAGAAGCTAACACGTCGTCCTCCCGTATCTCACCATGACTTGCCATCCCACTTCCCCAAATGTCCAATTTTGGGCAAGACATCGATGAGAAGCCCGCAAAGCCATCCGTCACCGCCCCTTTTGTGTGTGTGTGTTGATTCTGTTGTCGTGTTGTCATTGTGTTCTTGGTAAGTCTACGGACCAACAGCGCTGGCGAAATTCCGTTGGTGAAATGTAGTGCAGTCTGACCTTCCTCCCGCCCTCCCGGTCGGAACTCGTCCGCCCGCCCACGTTTGTGCTTTGCTCCATTGTCTCTGTGTTCGTGAGCCAGGGGTGGAGGCGGTGCCGGAGCGCGTGGTGGTGTTGGGGTTAGTCTGAAGCTTCTTTATCATCGGCCTTGAAGGAGTCACGGAGAGGACATCCCCCCCCCCCCCCCCCCCCCAGCCCCCCAGTCTCTTCTCGGGCACCTCCAAGGAGAACCTCTCTCCATTTAACCTTGTACACAAAAGGTGGGCGGGGCTTAAAGGGTGTTTATTGTTCCAGCCAAAGGTCAAACATGGCAGAGACTATCAGACCCATTATTGAGGTGAATACTCTTCTTCTATCACCGAGCCTTTAGCCCGCGTCGCGGGAAAATGTGCGGGCTTTGCCCGAAGCGAGTCGTCCTACACCCGTCTCGTTTTGCTCTATTTATTTATGAACGATGGGTCTTTGTCCAATCCTACGTGTGCTAGTTGTTTCCAGTCAACTCCCGTACCTCCCACCTGCTCTCTCCCCGCGCCCCTTTTTTAAGATGTCGACCTCCGCCCGCCCCTGTTTTGACTTTACATTTATTTTGTACAAAATCTATATATTAAGAATATTGTAAAATAGTTTTTAAGGAAAAAAAAAAAGTCTCAAAAGGATTATCAGTTTTGTTGTCTATTTCTTTTTTTCAAAAGAATGTATCTCATCATCTGGTGACTGTTAAATAAATGCATTTAAAAGAAGAAAAAAAGACTTGTGCTGTGTTTGAATTTACAATCCATGTGCTCAAAGTTGTAGAGAAAAAAATGCAAAAAAATGTAACCGTATTTTCCGTTGTTTTCTGGATTATAAAGTGCACTGCCGATTAGCGGGTTTATTTATCTCATTTATAAGTCGCACCAGATTATAAGGTGCATTAAAGGAGTCGTATATATATATATATATATATATATATATATATATATATATATATATATACATATATATATATATATATATATATATATATATATATATGTATATATGTAGGTGTGGGAAAAATCACAAGACTACTTCATCTTTACAGAAGTGTTTCATGAGGGATTCCCTCAATCATCAGGAGATTTTAATGGAAGCATTCACACACAATGGTTTATATAGGGCACAGAGTGGGTTTGAAATGATTTGTTGTATGTTATTCATTGTATGAATAACATACAACAAATCATTTCAAACCACAACAAAGTAATTGCAAAAGGACTGCCCACCCCCAGACTAAACGACTCTGAAACCAATAATGAATGTAACTGTCGCAAGAAACCTGATTGCCCTCTCAACGGACGATGCTTACAGACATCAGTTGTTTACCAAGCAAAGGTAACACGCAAGGACATTAACACATCCGACACGTACGTAGGATTAACCGAATGAGCGTTTAAAACCAGATGGAATAATCACAAAGCCTCCTTTAGAAACCAGACTTTGCGGAATTCTACAGAACTCAGCAAACACATTTGGAACCTCAAAGACAATAATGTTGAATATTCAATAACATGGCAAATTCTTGCATCCAGCACACCTTACAACAGTGGTAATAAAAGATGCAACCTATGCTTGAAAGAGAAACTGTTTATTATATATCATCCAGTCCTGTCATCCCTCAACAAGCGCCGTGAAATCATTTCAACATGCCGCCACAGACGGAAACACCTCCTAGGTAATGCATGAGCCAATCACCACGCCCCTACGCCTGCCTGTACCCACCCACTCTGTGCCCTATATAAACCATTGTATGTGAACGCTTCCATTAAAATCTCCTGATGATTGAGGGAACCCCTCATGAAACACTTCTGTAGAGATGAAGTAGTCTTGTGATTTTTCCCACACCTACATATTGCGCTCTACCACGGTATCGAGCACTATTCTCTGGATAATCCAATCAAGATATATATATATATATATATATATATATATATATATATATATATATATATTAGTTTTTCTATATATAAACGCCTTCCTTGTGGTGTACATAACATGTGATGGTGGTTCTTTGGTCAAAATGTTGCATAGATGATGTTTTACAGATCATCTTCAAGCCGCTTTCTGACAGGATGAATGTCCCATAACAAGAAGACGGAGGAAAGAGAATAAATTTATCGACTACGGTGTCGACACAGACTACAAAGGCAGACACGCACATTTTTCAGGACTTATGCAGATCCGAAATACAGATCAGCAGGTACCAGAATGTGAGAACAGTTGTTTATGCAAAATATTGCGAAACAAAATCCCAGATAGTATGTCTTACCTTATATGCACAGCATAATACTACTCATGTGTTGAAGCACAGTACCAAAGTCGTACTAAAATATTTTAATAGATTTTTGAGCGCCTTAATGGAAAATATAACATTTCAGTGTTGTTTACTTGAGTCATATTGCAGTCTACACGTATCTCTAATGTGTGACTGCCATCTACTGCTCACACATAACATTACACCATGTACCAAATAAAATATTTTCGAGGTCGGTAAGCACAACCAGAATGATTCCGTACATTCGGCGCACCGGGTTATAAGTCGCTCTGTTGAGTTTTGAAAAATTAAAAGATTTTTAGTGCGCCTTAAAGTCCAAAAAGTGTGTTTTTATGATTATTTTATGTTTAAAAAAAGTGAAATATACATAACTGATTTAAAAAATATATACATTATATAAAAATCTGTTTATAGTTTCCCATAATCAATCAATGTTTATTTATATAGCCCCAAATCACAAGTGTCTCAAAGGGCTGCACAAGCCAGAACGACATCCTCAGTTTAGATCACACATCAGGGCAAGGAAAAACTCAACCCAGTAGGATGAAAATGAGAAACCAACCAGTCCATAGTAGATCTAGTTTAATATTGTGAAAAGTCCAGTTCATAGTGGATCTAACATAATAGTGTGAGAGTCCAGTCCATAGTGGATCCAACATAATAGTGAGAGTCCAGTCCATAGTGGATCTAACATAATAGTGTGAGAGTCCAGTCCATAGTGGATCTAACATAATAGTGAGAGTCCAGTCCATAGTGGATCTAAAATAATAGTGTGAGAGTCCAGTTCATAGTGGATCTAACATAATAGTGTGAGTCCAGTCCATAGTGGATCTAACATAATAGTGAGAGTCCAGTCCATAGTGGATCTAACATAATAGTGAGAGTCCAGTCCATAGTGGATCTAACACAATAGTGTGAGAGTCCAGTTCATAGTGGATCTAACATAATAGTGTGAGTCCAGTCCATAGTGGATCTAACATAATAGTGAGACAGTCCAGTCCATAGTGGATCTAACATAATAGTGAGAGTCCAGTCCATAGTGGATCTAACATAATAGTGAGAGTCCAGTCCATAGTGGATCTAACATAATAGTGTGAGTCCAGTCTATAGTGGATCTAACATAATAGTGAGAGTCCAGTCCATAGTGGATCTAACATAATAGTGTGGGAGTCCAGTCCATAGTGGATCTAACATAATAGTGAGAGTCCAGTCCATAGTGGATCTAACATAATAGTGTGGGAGTCCAGTCTATAGTGGATCTAACATAATAGTGAGAGTCCAGTCCATATTGGATCTAACATAATAGTGTGGGAGTCCAGTCTATAGTGGATCTAACATAATAGTGAGAGTCCAGTCCATAGTGGATCTAACATAATAGTGAGAGTCCAGTCCATAGTGGATCTAACATAATAGTGAGAGTCCAGTCCATAGTGGATCTAACATAATAGTGAGAGTCCAGTCCATAGTGGATCTAACATAATAGTGAGAGTCCAGTCCATAGTGGATCTAACATAATAGTGAGACAGTCCAGTCCATAGTGGATCTAACATAATAGTGAGAGTCCAGTCCATAGTGGATCTAACATAATAGTGAGAGTCCAGTCCATAGTGGATCTAACATAATAGTGAGTGTCCAGTCCATAGTGGATCCAACATAATAGTGAGAGTCCAGTCCATAGTGGATCTAACATAATAGTGAGAGTCCAGTCCATAGTGGATCTAACATAATAGTGAGAGTCCAGTCCATAGTGGATCTAACATAATAGTGAGAGTCCAGTCCATAGTGGATCTAACATAATAGTGTGAGAGTCCAATCCATAGTGGATCTAACATAATAGTGTGAGAGTCCAGTCCATAGTGGATCTAACATAATAGTGAGAGTCCAGTCCATAGTGGATCTAACATAATAGTGAGAGTCCAGTCCATAGTGGATCTAACATAATAGTGAGAGTCCAGTCCATAGTGGATCTAACATAATAGTGAGAGTCCAGTCCATAGTGGATCTAACATAATAGTGTGAGAGTCCAGTCCATAGTGGATCTAACATAATAGTGAGAGTCCAGTCCATAGTGGATCTAACATAATAGTGTGAGAGTCCAGTCCATAGTGGATCTAACATAATAGTGTGAGAGTCCAGTCCATAGTGGATCTAACATAATAGTGAGAGTCCAGTCCATAGTGGGGCCAGCAGAAGACCATCCCGAGCGGAGACGGGTCAGCAGCACAGAGATGTCCCCAACTGATACACAGGCGAGTGGTCCACCCCGGGTCCTGACTTTGGACAGCCAGCACATCATCTGTGCCCCCCCCTCCCCCACAAGGGAGAGGGTGGCAGAGCAGAAAAGAAAACAAACGGCAGATCAACTGTTCTAAAATGGGGGTGTATTTAAAGGCTAGAGTATACAAATGAATTTTAAGATGGGACTTAAGTGTTTCTACTGAGGTAGCATCTCTAACTGTTAATAATGGTTCCAAATACATTTATGCAAGAATTCAAAGATCATAAAAAAAAAAAAAAAAAGAAAATCAAAAATTAAAATCGAATTATCTGATTTATATTTATATCTATGTGGTGGAGGGGGGTTAGCTCTGTCCTACAGAACCACATCATGTCTGGAAGCATCTTTTGTTCTTTTGTTCTTCTTATTGCCTGGGAAAAATTGTGTGTGTGTGTGTGTGTGTGTGTGTGTGTGTGTGTGTGTGTGTGTGTTCTTGCAATGCTCACTTAATGGGGACATCGCTCTGTTTACACAGTCATTTTTAGGGGACATCTGACAGTATGGGGACAAAAAAACAGGTCCCCTAAAGGGAAACCTTTTTTAATGATAGTCAGATCCATTCTGAACCATATTAACTGTCCCCCCCCCCCTCCACCCCCCCCCCCCCCCCCACAGTGGACATTTTACACCATTTTTTGTATGTCTCCACTACCTGTAGAAAGGGTGGTCCCCACAAGTCCTGATCAAAAACTTGGTCCTCGTTACAAATAATAACCAGTGTGTGTGTGTGTGTGTGTGTGTGTGTGTGTGTGTGTGTCCAGATTGTGAGTGTGTGAGTAATAGGTGTGTGTCATGAGGCTCGTTATGGCCCATGAAGCGGGGATAGGTCGGCCACAGCTGTCCCGGTCCCACCGGAGGTGTTTTCACAGGGAGGAGTGTGCGGCACTACAACGCCATACTGCTGGGCCCCGAGGGGGACACCGCCCCCCCCCCCCCCCCCATTACCTCCACATTCGCGTTCACACATGTACGTTTGGGGACGGCACATTTATGAAACACGCCGAGCGTGCACATGCTACCTTCAGGGCGGACAAAAAGCATCCAGTCTGCCATTTGAAGGCGGTGCTGCGGAATGAGAAGAAGAGAAGGACCACCAAAGCTGCAATAGACATGCCGGGCCACTTGTTGGCGATGTCACCGTGTGGAGAAACTTAACACCGAACACAAGGGCTGGGCTTTTTGTGCGGGGGTCCCCAATCCCCGGTTCTGTTCCGTGACAGCATCCAGGGGGGGGCAGCATCATGCAAGGGGGATGCTTTTCAGTGGCAGGGACTGGGAGAGGAGTCGGGATAGAGGGAAAGATGAAGGCGGCAATGTACGGAGACATCACGGATGAAAACCAAGACTTCTCGTCCAACCTGACGGAGCTGGAGAGGTGCTGCAAAGAGGAACAGGCAATACTGCCCAAAGGTAGGTGTGCCGAGCCTGTGGCGTCATATTCAAAAAAGACTTGAGGTTGTCATTGCATCAACAAAATATTGAGCAAATGCTGTAAATACTTATGTACATGTGATGCTTTTTATTTTGTTTTGTTTTTTAGTATTAATACATTTGCAAAATTAAAAAAATAAAGACTTCACATTGTCAATATGGGGTATTGTCTGTAGAATTTTAAGGAAAAAACTTGATTTATTCCATTTTGGAGTAAGGCAGTAACAGAAAATGTGGAAAAAGTGAAAAAATACTTTCTGTATGCACTTTTTTTTATTGTTTTCAAAGAGCAGAGACCTTTATTAGAATATATACTTCTTTATAACACCCCACTACCATGTGATCAATTACCATTTATTAGTTATAATTCTTACAAAAATATCTTCAAAAAAAACCTTTAAAAATGCAAAAACTCAGACATTGATTGGCACATGTGACACAATGAAGCACAAGTGGGGTGAGTAGAAGAAGACTACACATTCAAACCAAAAATGGCAAAATCGACCCTATTTTTTTTTAAAGAAATCAGCAATATCACAAATATTTCACGTACAGATATTTTGTTTTGTTTTGTATGGAAAGTTCTGACTTCACAATGTCTTTTGTAGCGCTAAATCTTCATTTAAATGAGGCGGTCTGCACCACAGTACAATTGTACAAACTACAGTTTTAGTAGATCACACACAACACACACACTGATAGTACACACAATCTAATAGATTGGTGTTTGGATCTTGGTGCTTCAGGTCTAGAATTTTTTTTTTTTTTTAACAAGAAAAAAAAGATGAATAAATACAATACAAAATTGTATTATCTAAAAATATGTATGTATATGTATATACTTATATATATGTATATAAGTATATACATATATATACATACATATATACGTATATATTTATATACATATATAAACATATATAAACATACATATATAAATATATATACATACATGTATACGTATACATTTATATACTTATATATAAACATACATATATGTATATATGTATATATAAACATACACGGCGTGGCGCAGTGGAAGAGTGGCCGTGCGCAACCTGAGGGTCACTGGTTCAAATCCCACCTAGAACCAACCTCGTCACATCCGTTGTGTCCTGAGCAAGACACTTCACCCTTGCTCCTGATGGGTGCTGGTTGGCGCCTTGCATGGCAGCTCCCTCCATCAGTGTGTGAATGTGGAAGTAGTGTCAAAGCGCTTTGAGTACCTTGAAGGTAGAAAAGCGCTATACAAGTACAACCCATTTATCATTTATTTATTTATATAAATGTATATGTACATACATATATATATTTTTTCATGAATAAATAAATTAAATGTTTTATAATAAAATAAAATAAAGGTTAACATGTACATACATTTTATATTTATATATATAGATACACACATACATACATTATACGTATATGTAAACATACATTATATACATATACATGAATAAATTAATTAATTAAAAAAAAATAAATTTAAATAAAATATATATTTTTAATTTAAAAAAATGAAATAAATACCCATACATATATATATATACATACATGTTTAAATATATATATTTTTTTCATAAATAAATGTAATGTTTTATAAATTAAATTAAATTAAATATATCAGTAGAAGCATTTAAGTCTCACCTTAAAACTCATTTGTATACTGTAGCCTTTAAATAGACTCCCTTTTTAGACCAGTTGATCTGCTGTTTCTTTTCTTTTTCTTCTATGTCCCACTCTCCCCTGTGGAGGGGGTCCGGTCCGATCCGGTGGCCATGTACTGCTCGCCTGTGTATCGGCTGGGGACATCTCTGCGCTGCTGATCCGCCTCGACATCTCTGCGCTGCTGATCCGCCTCCGCTTGGGATGGTTTCCTGCTGGCTCCGCTGTGAACGGGACTCTCGCTGCTGAGTTGGACCCGCTTTGGACTGGACTCTCGCGACTGTGTTGGATCCATTGTGGATTGAACTTTCACAGTATCATGTTAGACCCGCTCGACATCCATTGCTTTCCTCCTCTCTAAGGTTCTCATAATCATTATTGTCACAGACGTCCCACTGGATCATTATTGTCACCGATGTCCGACTGGGTGTGAGTTTTCCTTGCCCTTATGTGGGCCTACCGAGGATGTCGTGGTGGTTTGTGCAGCCCTTTGAGACACTAGTGATTTAGGGCTATATAAGTAAACATTGATTGATTGATTGATTGATTGATATGTACATACATTTTATACATACATATATATATAAATTATATACAAACATATATATATATACAGTATATATATATGTACATATTTATATGTGTGTGTATATATATATATATATATATATATATATAAATGAATTAATAAAAAAGTTTTATAAATTAAAATACAATTTTAAATTAAAACAATTATATATATTTTTTTATTTTTAATTTTTATTTATTTAAATGTTCAGCTTTTTTCTCCTCACCTTACAGCTCATTTTACTTTGGACACCCCGGGTGTAAACTATTATTTCTTT
>NC_084621.1:6963235-6980735 GCF_033978795.1 Nerophis ophidion
TACATATATATGAATAAATTAATTAATTTTTAAAAAATAAATTTAAATAAAATATATATTTTTAATTTAAAAAATACCCCATACATATATATATACATACATTTTTAAATATATATATTTTTTTCATAAATAATGTAATGTTTATAAATCAATTAATTAAATATATGTACATACATTTTATACATACATATATATATAAATTATATACAAACATATATAATATATACAGTATATATATATGTATATATTTATATGTGTGTGTATATATATATATATATATATATATAATATATATATATGTATATAAATGAATTAATAAAAAAGTTTTATAAATTAAAATACAATTTTAAATTAAACAATTATATATATTTTTTTATTTTTCATTTTTATTTAATTAAATGTCAGCTTTTTTCTCCTCACCTTACAGCTCATTTTACTTTGGACACCCGGGTGTAAACTATTATTTCTTTTTCATTTCATCTTCAAGATGTTGCCCCCCCCCCCCATGAAAGACTTTTGGAGACCTCTGCACACCTTGCACCTGTCTACAAATGTTTTCTGGCGAGGGTCCACAGTCTCCGTGTCTCTCTTGAGAGGGATGCAGGGTACAGTCCAGGGGGGGGGGGGGTCTGCTCTCTGCTCCTCCGCTCCTCGTTATCAGAGAGAGAAAAGCGGCCTCATCGCTCATCCACTCCAGCATCTGGGAGAAGTCCTTCCTCCATGGCGGACGGCGAGACAGCCCCTCAGAGCTGTAAGGCTGGCCGGGGGCGGAGCCACAGTTGGAAAGACACTTTTCTGCCGTAGAAGCGACACGGTGGATGTCTCCGAGAGGTCGTCAAAAATAATAAAAGATTGAAGGCTGCGGCCAAGGCCCACACAATTAGTGGTCCTGACGGACGTGACTTCAGTTATTAAAGCCCACCTCAGCAGCAGACTTTACCTCGCATGGGCTTCCATCTCATCACCTTCATGTAAACAAGCAGCAGACATTAATAACAGCTGATGTTGTTGCTCGCCGCCATAAGTCCTGGTATTACAAGAGCTGTCAATCACTCGCCGATTGTGTCGCAATAAAATGGACACCAGGCACCACCTCAGAAAACCACCATCATGGCCATAACACAGTAGCGTAGTGGGCTTAAAGTCTTCATTAAAAACAAGGCAACGGTTTTATCATACCAAAGACTCCAACAATGGGTCCCATGACCTCCCTGCTTGGCACTCAGCATCAAGGGTTAGAATTGGGATTAAAACACTAAAAATTATTCCCGGGCGTGGCCACTGCTGCTGCTCACTGCTCCTCTTACTTCCCTGGGGGGGGATCAAGGGTGATAGGTCAGTGGGACCCATGACCTCCCTGCTTGGCACTCCGAATCAAAGGTTGGAATTATGGGGGTTAAATCACCAAAAATGATTCCTGGGCGTGGGCACAGCTGCTGCTTACTGCTCCCCTCACTGACCCAGGGGGGATCAAGGGTGATAGGTCAGTGGGACCCATGACCTCCCTGCTTGGGACTCAGCATCGAAGGTTGGAATTGGGGGTAGAATCACAAAAAAAATGATTCCCGGGCGTGGCCACAGCTGCTGCTCACTGCTCCCCTCACTGCCCCGAGGGGGATCAAGGGTGATGGGTCAGTGGGACCCTTGACCTCCCTGCTTGGGACTCAGCATCACAGGTTGGAAATTGGGGGTTGGGTCATCAAAAATGTTTCCCGGGCGTGGCCACAGCTGCTGCTCACTGCTCCCCTCACTGCCAAGGGGGTGATCAAGGGTGATGGGTCAAAAGCAGACAATAATTTTGCCACACTAGTGTGTCTGTGTGAGAATCATTGATACTTTATCTTTTACTTTAATTTATCATGTATATTAACATTTCTGGCCACGGTAAAATGACACATTTCGAACAGTAACACCATGTTTGAATACAGAAAAAAACAAAAAATTTTCGGACCATAGGGTCCAAGTTATATGACTCAGGGGTTGCAAAACTAGCTCAAATAGTTGGCATGCTAATTTTAGCATGCTAGCAAGGTAAGGGTAGCATGCTATCACAGCCACTCTACCAACTTTGCCACGCCGTCCCTATTCATCTTGAAAGGGTGGTCCCTAAAGAGGTAGGCCTTTTTCAAGAAGGTCATAAATACAAGAATGTGTGTGTGTGTGTGTGTGTGTGTGTGTGTGTGTGTGTGTGTGTATTGTTTAGAAAGCGACAGAAGTGAAAGAGAGACAGGGCTCTCGTTAGCCAGCCACTGCTGAAAGTCTGCTCCAGTTACTCGCTCGAGCAGAGGCCCCGCCTCCTCCCTCCTCTACGCCCCGCCTCCCCCGCCCTCGTCCGTCACTCCCTCTCCCAGCGACGCCAGAGGTCAGGCGAGGTGACCCGCCCTCGGACTCCAGCGTTCATCTCCCGAGCTGCCGAGGCCTCATTAGACCAGGACATCAGCTTGGGTGTCACCCCAATATTTTACCTGCTGTATACTTCTTGGGGGGGGGGGGGGGGGGGGGGGGGCGGTTAATAATCGGAGGCACTTTTGTGTTATTTATGCGTGAGTGCGAGCGTGCGTCCCGTGGGGTGGGGGAAAGGGGGGGTGGGGGGGTGAGCGGAACACAAAAGCTCTTATCCGCCGCCATCGCAGGCTGACGCTCCAAAGCTGCTGCCGCCATCAGCCTCAAACTCGTTAATTACTCTTTAGTATCAAGCCGTAATTAGAGACACCATCAGGCTGAAGACGCCCCCCCGCACCCTCCGTGCCGTCGCACCCCCCCAAGCCCCTATTAGTGCTACAGTGATCCAGAAGCCTGCTCGCACTGAGGCTGATGTGTGATATCAGACCCCCGCGGTTGGGGAGGGGGGTGAGAGAAAGGCATTAATTTGACATTAATTGTGTCATCTTGCACCTTATTGCCCCCCCCCCCCCCCCCACCACCACACCATCTACTCCCCCCCCTCCCAGCCCTCCGAGTCACGCACACACACCTCCTCTCATCCTTCCTGAGTAGATCAGGAGACGGGCAAATATCTGATTAGACGGGTCTGTGCTGGAGGAGGAGGATGATGATGGGGGGGGGTGGGGGGGGGGGGGGGGGTGGAAGGATGAGGACGACGAGGGTGACACGGGGACAAGAAGAGGAAGAGGTGAGAGGGCTCGGACTCATTAAGGCGCTCTGATTGGAGCATATAAGCAAGAGATGGATGGGAGGATTTCCCGCCTGGTAATTGTCCTTTAATCAGGAAGTGCATCGATGATGTCATCAGTACACTTGATCTATGGCGGTCCGACCATGACGCGTGTTTGGGACCTTTAAAGCCTGTGTGTCAAAGTCGAGGCCCCGAATGGATCATCTATGGCCCCCGGGATGATATTTATTTTTAATTTTTGGTAATCAAATCTAATTGAATTTTACATTTGACAATCCTACTTTGCTGACGCGACCCTTCATACAAACACTGATGACATCTATTAAATTAGACCAGAAGAAAGGAATCATGCAGAGACAGAGTTCAATTTGGCTCAATTGAGGAGACACGTATTTTTTGGGGGCTGTATTCTAGTTACAGAGGGTTAGGGTTAGGGGGTGGGGGGGTTTAGCTCGGTTGGTAGAGTGGCCGTGCCAGCAACTTGAGGGTTGCAGGTTCGATTCCCGCTTCCGCCATCCTAGTCACTGCCGTTGTGTCCTTGGGCAAGACACTTTACCCACCTGCTCCCAGTGCCACCCACACTGCTTTAAATGTAACTTAGATATTGGGTTTCACTATGTAAAGCGCTTTGAGTCACTAGAGAAAAGCGCTATATAAATAAAAGTCCCGCCCACGTGCTTCCTCTATTTATTGGGGAGGTCCCTGGTTACATCACTGGAGCTGTCGCCGAGGGAAGGGGGTTCATCGCAACAGCTCCAGTTGGACACATTATATGCTAGTTTGGTAGCAACGGTAGTGTGGGAACAATACAAAAAATAACAATAATAAAAAAATAAATACAACTACAAAAACGATAAAAAAATTTTCCCTCTTCTTTCCCCCTTTACTTTGATGATATTTGATTAGTTTTCAATCAATCAATCAATCAATCAATGTTTATTTATATAGTCCTAAATCACAAGTGTCTCAAAGGGCTGCACAAGCCACAACAGCATACTCGGTTCAGAGCCCACATCTGGCAAGGAAAAACTCACCCAGTGGAATGACCATGAGAACCTTGGAGAGCACCGCATATGTGGGTCGCCCCCCCCCCCCCCCCCCTTGGGAAAAGACCAGTGCTCAACAAAAATGGGACACAAACACATTTTTAATGAGGATTAAAAAAAAATAATCAAAATAAAATAGAAAAAACTTACCCGCAGTGTGTGGTGTCATGCCAGATTTTGTATTTTGTAGGATATAGATTTTTTTTTTTTCTGCTGTAGGAGCACTTGCATTGAGAGAAGAAGCTACACTTCCACGTTTAGATACCAGTTTCACACAACAATAACACAAAATGTGGATTGTTACAATCGTGATTTGATTGTCAAATATGTTTTGTGATGTAGTCTGTGATATTTTTACCTGGTTAAATGCTTCTAGCATTCTGTACATATGTAGTAAAATGATTAAAATATTTGGTCGTGATTAATCAATCAATCAATCAATCAACCAATCAATCAATCAATCAATGAATTAACGTTTACTTATATAGCCATAAATCACGAGTGTCTCAAAGGGCTGCACAAGCCACAATATCACAGTTAGTAGCGATTTTTTGCAGATTTTTCATCAATAAAAAACAGTTCCGTGAATAGAAATTAGTTTGCTTTTAATGAAATATTTTTCAACATGTTTATTTACAGAGCTAAAAAAAAATAGGACACAAACAAGTTTTTAATGAGAATTTAAAAAACTTACCCACAGTGTGTTGGTGTCTTGTCAGATTTTGTATTTTGTAAGAATATAGAATTTTATTTCTGCTGTAGGAGCACTTGCATTGAGAGAAGGAGCTACACTTTCACATTTAGATACCAGTTTCACACAAAAACACACAATGTGAATTGTTATGGTCATGGTTTGATTGTCAAATATGTTTTGTGATGTAATCTGTGATATTTCTACTTGAATAAATGCTTCTAGCATTCTGTACAAAATATGTTGTAAAACGATTAAAATATTTGTTCGCGATTCATTGCAGTTTGTTCATAGTTAACTCAAAATTATTAGGGATTATTCGCAGATTTTTCATCATTATTAAGATCATTTTCAGGTTTTCAACACCGACAATAGACAATTAGTTTGTCTTTAATACAATGTTTTTCAACATGTTTATTTAAAGACCTCAACAAAAATAGGACACAAATAAATTTTTAATGAGGATTAAAAACAACTAAATTTACCTGCAGTGTGTTGGTGTCTTGTCAGATTTTGTGTTTTGTAGGAATATACTTTTTTTTTTTCTGCTGTAGGAGCAATTGCACTGACAGAAGGAGCTACACTTTTATGTTTAGATACCAGTTTCACACATTGACAGAAAATGTGGATTTTTACAGTCATGGTTTGATTGTCAAATATGTTTTGTGATGTAATCTGTGATATGTCTACCTGAATAAATGCTTTTAGCATTTCGTTCATAACATGTCAAACAATTCAAATATTTGGTCCCGATAATTGCGGTTTGTTTGTTCATAGTTAATTCAAAATTAGTAGAGATTATTCGCAGATATTTAATCATTATTAAGACCGTTTTCAGGTTTTCAACAACAATAGATCGTTAGTTTGCTTTTAATTAAATGTTTATTCAACATGATGTTTATTCAAACAGCTCAACAAAAATAAGACACAAGCAAGTTTTTAATGGGAATTGAAAAAGCTTACCTGCAGTGTGTTGTGTCTTGTCAAATTTTGTATTTTGTAAGAATATCAACATTTTTTTTTTCAGCTTTAGGAGCACTTGCACTGACAGAAGGAGCTACACTTTTATGTTTACATACCAGTTTTACACATTGACACAAAATGTGGATTTTTACAGTCATGGTTTGATTGTCAAATATTTTTGTGATGTAATCTGTGATATTTATACCTGAATAAATGCTTCTAGCATTCTGTACATACTAACATGTTGTAAAACGATTAAAATATTTGGTTGCGATTAATTGCCGTTTGTTCATAGTTAACTCAAATTAAGGCCCCCCCCCCCCAAAATGGAGAAAATATAATGACCTGGATGAATGAGAACATCATACATATGGAGAACATCCATGATGATTGGTTGGTGTTCTTATGATGAGTCACAATTGGCCAAGTCACAATTGGCCAAGGCTCGGGAGAAACCATTACGGACTGAGATAGAGGGACGCCTTAAGCTGACGACTCGACCCCCCCACACCCCCACCAAACATGAAAATGGCAGAGGACTTCACTTCCACAGATTAGATTATTCATTGGTAATGAAGATGACATGCACAACTACCACAATATTCCGTGTCCTCGTTATATTTAGACAAATGTATGCATTGAGAGAAAAAAAAATGCCCGAAACCTTAGTTTTTTTAGTGGTTTACTCAGTAAATCAAGGTCATAACTGCTCTCTTCATCTAAGAAGTCCAACACAAATTAAGGTGAGTGAGGACATGAAAAGTTCTACTACCGTATATTTCAGACTATAAGGCGCACTTAAAATCCTTACATTTTCTCAAAATCGACAGTGCACCTTATGGCCCGGTGCGTTTAATGTACGAATAATTCTGGTTGTGCTTACCGTCCTCGAAGCAATTTTATTTGGTACATGGTGTAATGACAAGTGTGACCAGTAGATGGCAGTCACACATAAGAGATTGATTGAAACTTTTATTAGTAGATTGCACAGTACAGTACATATTCCGTACAATTGACCACTAAATGGTAACACCGGATAAGTTTTTCAGCTTGTTCAAGTTGGGGTCCACGTTAATCAATTCATGGTAAAGATACGTGTAATTGCAAGATGACGCCAGTAAACAACACCAAAACGTTAAATGTTCCATTGAGTATATAGAACAAGACACTCAAAAATACGCTCAAAAATCTGTCAAAATGTTTTTAGTATGACTTTGGTAAGCGATGAAGCCGCACCACTTGATGGATTGTACGAGTATTTTTATGGTATGTGTATAAGGACGGCAAAATGGCACCTATTAGACATATTACTAGCCTTTGTTTCACAACATTATGCAAAATTACTTTTCTTACCTTCTGGTACCTTCTGATGTGTGTTTGGGATCTGCATAAGTCCAAAAAATGTGAGCGCGTCCGCCTTTGTAGTCTGTACCGACTCCATAGTCATAAGCTTCTTCTTTTTCTCTATCTTCTTGTTATGGGAAATTCATCCTCCACTGTTGCCATTTCTAATATAAAATAATGTAAAGTTCTTATATCTGCAGTAAACTCACTATGAAGCGCTAAAACATACCGGTGTAGTGAGCTTACTTTATTCACCCAAGAAACTTAAGTTATTAGAGGGTTCCGGTCGGACGTTTTTCACGGGACACATAGTGAGCCTCGATGAGAAGATGCTGCTCCGTTATTGATTAAAGTAAAGTCTGAATGTCATTAAACAGTTAGCGCCATTTTTTCACACTTCTTCCACTCCCGTCCTTGCACGCTACACCGCTACAACAATAGATGACGAGGAGAAGATGCTGTCGAAGGTGAATTTAACTGAATTTAATTAAGGATCTCAACCCAACTTAAACCCAAACCTAAATCAAACTATACCCTAAACCCCAAACACAATCGTCTGAAATCTTAGGTTTAACGTAAATTTAACGTAAAACCCTAATGACTGTCAATCACACCCCGACCTTAAAGGATTAGGAATCCAATACAGTTCTTGCTTGAACGTTAATGTCGTGTTAATCCCTGAAAGTTTGTAAAAAAAAAAAAAAAAGTAAAAAAGGGCTAGTTGTGTCTTGCCAGTGGAGAGGCCACCGAGGTCCATGTGGTGCTGGTGGTCCCTGTGGCGCAGCTCCGCCGTGGACCGCCTGGCAGGAGGTGTAACCGGAGGCTCGGCTGTGACAACAAGGATGGTTGCTTTTAGAGGGCATTATTTTTTTGTGGTGTTGGGGGGGGGGGCAATCAGAACGGAGGAAGATGAGGAGGCGGAGCGTGGGAGGGGGTTGAGGGGGGGGGGGGGGCTGCACGAGGGCATCCATCATGGCGTTGTCTACCTGGGGGTCCGCCCCTTGCAGTTTTCTCCACTGTCAACATATGCACACAAACAGGAGCGCGAGCATAGCTCCACCAGCGTATCCCCCCCAATGCACACCCCCTTAAGACACATTGGCCATGCCATCTACGTCTCACACACACACACACACACACACACACACACACACACACACACACACACACACACACACACACATACACACACACTTCCCTAGGCTGGGGCCGAGCAGACAGGGTACAGTGTGTAATACATTGCTGCTGCTTGTGGGCTGTATGGGATGTGTGTGTGTGTGTGTGTGTGTGTGTGTGTGTGTGTGTGTGTGCGTGCGTGTGTGCGGGTTCAGTCCAGTCTAGACGGAGGCGATAGACATCTCATTAGGCCTCCTCTGCGGCCGCCACCGGCTCGCAGCTCGTCCTTGCTCTGAGGGGGAAGGAGAGGATGGTGGATGTATTGGGGAGGGGGGGTGGGGGGGGGGGTTGGGGGCGAAGGAAGGGGGGTGGAGGTCCAGAAGGAGGCGACAATCAAAGATGGAGTCAAGTGAGGAGAGAGAGACACACACATTATAGCATGATAATAGCAATAATTGTCTTGATCTCGCTACACCGCCCCCCCTCCGCCCGTAGGCGACTTCTCTGTCGCCCCTCCTTTTCCCCACCACCCGACCTCCTCTCCTGCCCAAACCTCCCTCCTCGTCTTGCCTCCTGCTGCTGTTTCACTCCTAATTAATTTCTCACTACACACCAGCGCCCATCGAGCCGAGGCTCAGTCGGGCTGATCTCAGATCAGCGCATGCAGCAGAAAGGCCCAGCAGGCACGAGGAGAGACGTTTCCCGTCTTGGCTGTGTGGCGCCGAGCCCCCCGAATCGGGGGGTTCGGGGTCCTGATGGGCACCTGAGGGCGGGCGGATCGTGATCGGGTTCAGTTTCCAAACCCCGGCCGAGTCATACCAAAGATTATAAAAATGGGAGCAATTACCTCCCTGCTTGGCACTCAGCATCAAGGCTTGGAATTGGGGGTTCAATCACCAAAATATGATTCTCGGGCGCGGCCTGCTCCCTGCTCCCCTCACCTCCCAGGGGGTGAACAAGGGGATAGGTCAAATGCAGAGGACACATTTCACCACACCTGGTGTGTTTGTGACAATCATTGCTACTTTACTTTAAGTATCAATGCAAAAGTGAAATCTAAGTAGGATTGAATTCGGGGGAGCCTGGCTGCCCTGATGGAACATCGCTGTGGGGTACGTGAGAGACTCCTGGGATAGATGGAAGATCAATCAATCAATCAATGTTTATTTATATAGCCCCAAATCACAAATGTCTCAAAGGACTGCACAAATCATTACGACTACAACATCCTCGGAAGAACCCACAAAAGGGCAAGGAAAACTCACACCCAGTGGGCAGGGAGAATTCACATCCAGTGGGACGCCAGTGACAATGCTGACTATGAGAAACCTTGGAGAGGACCTCAGATGTAGGCAACCCCCCCCCCCCTCTAGGGGACCGAAAGCAATGGATGTCGAGCGGGTCCAACATGATACTGTGAAAGTTCAATCCATAGTGGCTCCAAGACAGCAGTGAGAGTCCCGTCCACAGGAAACCATCTCAAGCGGATCAGCAGCGTAGAGATGTACCCAACCGATACAGGCGAGCGGTCCATCCTGGGTCCCGACGAGCGGTCCATCCTGGGTCTCGACTCTGGACAGTCAGTACTTCATCCATGGTCATCGGACCGGACCCCCTCCACAAGGGAGGGGGGGACATAGGAGAAAGAAAAGAAGCGGCAGATCAACTGGTCTAAAAAGGAGGTCTATTTAAAGGCTAGAGTATACAGATGAGTTTTAAGATGAGACTTAAATGCTTCTACTGAGGTAGCATCTCGAACTGTTACCGGGAGGGCATTCCAGAGTACTGGAGCCCGAACGGAAAACGCTCTATAGCCCGCAGACTTTTTTTGAGCTCTAGGAATCACTAATAAGCCGGAGTCTTTTGAACGCAGATTTCTTGCCGGGACATACGGTACAATACAATCGGCAAGATAGGCTGGAGCTAGATCATGTGCCTCTCAGCCCTTTCCATCGAGGACGTGGAAGACATCTACCTAATTGGAGCTGTGATCGCAGGACACCTGCTGGGCATTGCTCTGGTGTATCGACAAATTCGGAAGACGATGGCAGCCACTCAAGGGGCCCAACGGCTGTTCAACGCAATGGAAGGATTGGGTCGGGCTGTGGGAACACAGACTGGAGCGATTTCTGAATTGAATCGCAAAATGGATCTCATCTTGGAAAAGCTTGCGGAGAACGAATAGTTCAATTAGAATTGGAGAAATCCAGCATGGACACACAGAGAAGACAAGTCACTGTTTAGTCTTCTCGAAGAAAAAACAACTTCTTAATCTACGATTTAACTCCCTCAAATGGCCTTGATGCAATCAGGAACAGGCTGTTCTGAAGAACTACCCCGAGGACTCCTCAAAGATGGACGCTTTTGACCATCCTTTTTGTCAACAACAACTGGTGTCGAACTTTGAGATCGGCCTCAGTCCGCAAAAAACATTTCATCATCTCTCCCAAGATAATTGGGCATACATGCACACACTGCCCCCCCCTAATCAATGCCTACCCCCTCGCTTCATTCTTCTGGGGTTGTGGATGGCTGAGTAGCGCTCTATAGCGGCAGCCGGCCTCCTCAACTCACCCCTCCCTCTGTTGCAAGTTGGTGTGATTTATGTATCATGTTTATCAATCAATGTTTACCTATATAGCCCTAAATCACTAGTGTCTCAAAGGGCTGCACAAACCACCACGACATCCTCGGTAGGCCCACATAAGGGCAAGGAAAACTCACACCCAGTGGGACATCGGTGACAATAATGACCCAGTGGGACGTCGGTGACAATAATGACTATGAGAACCTTAGAGAGGAGGAAAGCAATGGATGTCGAGCGGGTCTAACATGATACTGTGAAAGTTCAATCCATAATGGATCCAACACAGTCGCGAGAGTCCAGTCCAAAGCGGATCCAACACAGCAGCGAGAGTCCCGTTCACAGCGGAGCCAGCAGGAAACCATCCCAAGCGGAGGCGGATCAGCAGCGCAGAGATGTCCCCAGCCGATACACAGGCAAGCAGTACATGGCCACCGGATCGGTTTAATGTGTGCTATGCTATGTGAGGTTTTTTCCTTGGGCTCAGTCTGGACCCCTCCGAGGGTCTAGCCTTAGACTGAGATTTTTTTTATTCTCCCCCCCTCTCCCAATGTCACCCTTCTCTCACCTTTTGAAGGAGCGCCGGAAGTGGCTGATCTGTTGGCGGTCCCGTCTTGTCCCCCCTGTAACGTATGTCTGCTCTTAGCGGAACTGTGCCGTAAAGGAAATTTCAGTTCTTATGTGTCTTGTACATGTTGGAATGGACAAATAAAGGATTGTCAATGTCAATGTCAATGTCCATATCTCAAATAAGCTTTGGGTGATGACCAAAAGCAGAAGATCACAGGTACAAGCGGCTGAAATGAGTTTCCTCCGCAGGGTGGTGGGTCTCTCCTTTAAAGATATGGTGAGAAGTTCTGTCATCCGGGAGGAACTCAAAGTAAAGCCGCTGCTCCTCTACATTGAGAGGAGCCAGATGACAACCATAGACCATGCTGAATCGTCTACGGACTAGGGTCGGTCGCTTTGGGTCATCAATCACAGTGCGGTGATCCTGAGCAGACTACCAACGATAGTATCAACATCTGGCCCTTATATGGACCGACTTGGGAAGACTGTGTCTCCCGGCCGGCCTGGGAACACCTCGAGATCCTCGGGGAGGAGCTGGACCAAGTGGTTAGGGAGAGGGAAGTCTGGGCTTCCCTGCTTAGGGCTGCTTCCAACACAACCAGACCTTGAATAAGAGGTGAGAGATAGATAGGAAGAGATAGATTTATTTATATATTAAGATTTACACCCAGAGCAGCCATCTTTGAAAGCCAACTCAAGGGTGGTGAGGCCTCTCCGACATCCCCAGTAGGAAATACGACCTTACAGTGGAAATATCCGACATGGAAGTCGGAAATTCCAACCTGCCCTTAGAAACTGAACACACCAGTAGAACCGATCGCTGCAAGGCGCTGGCGTTAGCATTTTGCCTATCAGATTGAGTTAGCATGCTCGCTACTGGCATTATTATACTGCTCCGGTTAAAATCAAAACCAGAATCAGAAATACTTTACTAATCCTAGAAGGGAAATACAAATTTTCAGCACAATCCCAATCAAAATCAGACAGAACAGGATCGCCGTTAAAATAGCAAACATGTCAGTCTCAACTCGCAACTTCCGCTTATCCGAGGTCGGGTCGCGGGGGCAGCAGCCTAAGCAGGGAAGCCCAGACTTCTCTATCTCCAGCCACTTCGTCTAGCTCTTCCCGGGGGATCCCGAGGCGTTCCCAGGCCAGCCGGGAGACATAGTCTTCCCAACGTGTCCTGGGTCTTCCCCGTGGCCTCCTACCAGCTGGACGTGCCCTAAACACATCCCTAGGGAGGCGTTCGGGTGGCATCCTGACCAGATGCCCGAACCACCTCATCTGGCTCCTCTCGATGTGGAGGAGCAGCGGTTTTACGTTGAGTTCCTCCCGGATGGCAGAGCTTCTCACCCTATCTCTAAGGGAGAGACCCGCCACCCGGCGGAGGAAACTCATTTCGGCCGCTTGTACCCGTGATCTTATCCTTTCGGTCATGACCCAAAGCTCATGACCATAGGTGAGGATGGGAACGTAGATCGACCGGTAAATTGAGAGCTTTGCCTTCCGGCTCAGCTCCTTCTTCACCACAACTCGCAGACAACAGGCATAAAAGAAGGTTCGCTTAAGATCTCCCAGGAAATTTTCCTCGGCATAATCAGGAAATCCAGGAGGGGTCTTGACTTGATACCTCGGACCTCCCACACATGGCGTAGGCGCCCCAAAGGGTCTCTTGGACGTAGTGGTCTTTCACCCGGGCTCTGAATGATAATTTCCTCTTTGGTGTGATTCCAACACGAGTGACTAAGGAGGACTAAGAAGAAGGAAGGATGCACAAAGGAAGCAAGGAATTGCCAAGGACGCTGGGCCTGCAGCGGGTGCGAACAAAAGCGGGGCTTGCAGAGACGGAAAATACTGGGGCGGATCTCAAGGCCAGATGTGCATTGTGACTTTCCTCAAGGGAAGCAATTGCTTTTGGCCTTTGGGTTTGACCTTTGACCCTGTGGTCGCCAATTGGAGTGCGGAGTAAACTCCCGCCTATCTTCACCGTGTTGCTTCCATCATTCCGGGAAGTTTCTTTTTCCAGCCTTAATCGCCTGTAGAGCATTTTAAAGTCTTAAGAACGTCCAATTGATTTCTTTTTTTTTTTCCCAATGATCTACTAAAGCGTTACTAAAACGGCCTTCTTTCATCTCCGTAACATCGCTAAAATTCGCTCCATTTTGTCCACTAAAGACGCCGAGATCATTATCCATGCGTTTGTTACGTCTCGTCTCGATTACTGTAACGTATTATTTTCGGGTCTCCCCATGTCTAGCATTAAAAGATTACAGTTGGTACAAAATGCGGCTGCTAGACTTTTGACAAGAACAAGAAAGTTTGATCACATTACACCTGTACTGGCTCACCTGCACTGGCTTCCTGTGCACTTAAGATGTGACTTTAAGGTTTTACTACTTACGTATAAAATACTACACGGTCTAGCTCCAGCCTATCTTGCCGATTGTATTGTACCATATGTACCGGCAAGAAATCTGCGTTCAAAGGACTCCGGCTTATTAGTGATTCCTAGAGCTCAAAAAAAGTCTGCGGGCTATAGAGCGTTTTCCGTTCGGGCTCCAGTACTCTGGAATGCCCTCCCGGTAACAGTTCGAGATGCTATCTCAGTAGAAGCATTTAAGTCTCATCTTAAAACTCATCTGTATACTCTAGCCTTTAAATAGACCTCCTTTTTAGACCAGTTGATCTGCCGCTTCTTTTCTTTCTCCTATGTCCCCCCCTCCCTTGTGGAGGGGGTCCGGTCCGATGACCATGGATGAAGTACTGACTGTCCAGAGTCGAGACCCAGGATGGACCGCTCGTCGGGACCCAGGATGGACCGCTCGCCTGTATCGGTTTGGGACATCTCTACGCTGCTGATCCGCTTGAGATGGTTTCCTGTGGACGGGAGTCTCACTGCTGTCTTGGAGCCACTATGGATTGAACTTTCACAGTATCATGTTAGACCCGCTCGACATCCATTGCTTTCGGTCCCCTAGAGGGGGGGGGGGTTGCCCACATCTGAGGTCCTCTCCAAGGTTTCTCATAGTCAGCATTGTCACTGGCGTCCCACTGAATGTGAATTCTCCCTGCCCACTGGGTGTGAGTTTTCCTTGCCCTTTTGTGGGTTCTTCCGAGGATGTTGTAGTCGTAATGATTTGTGCAGTCCTTTGAGACATTTGTGATTTGGGGCTATATAAATAAACATTGATTGATTGATTGATCGCGTTTTTTTCCCCGTCACCTTTCCTCTCGCCGGCGTCTGGCCGCCGGGAGATTTCCGTGGGTCCGACCGAGCCTCCTTGACGCCGCGTCTGCTGCCTCGCCTGCTTAAACGAGCCACAGGGGAGCAATAACCAAGCAGCTGGAGCTTCCACAGCCACTAACTTCTCCTCACGCTTACAAAGAACCTTGATGCTTAAAATGAACACTTCTTGGCGGCCAATCGTCCTTTTTGCTTACTTTTGTGACACTTCTACTCCACTAACGCATTCAAGGGAACCAAAGTGAATTTATTTTGGGGTTTTTTAAGCTCTCCTTTTCTGATGTACAAACCCCGTTTCCATATGAGTTGGGAAATTGTGTTAGATGTAAATATAAACAGAATACAATGATTTGCAAATCCTTTTCAAGCCATATTCAGTTGAATATGCTACAAAGACAACATATTTGATGTTCAAACTCATATATACACCATTAAAAGTAGTGTTGTTTTTTTCCCCCTGAAATCCATGACTAAGGTTCGTGAAGCAGGACTTTTTGAAGTAATTTAATTTGCAGACACTTGGAGCGATGAAGGCACATTGCCACAAATATTTAAAGATTACTTCAGATGAGGCTGAAAGATTGTGTAGTAAATGTGTGCTGGTTAAAGTAACAAACAGAAGAACATTTTATTTAATTGGGTTTCATCGTGAAAATGTCCTGGATGAAAAACATTTCTACATAAATTAAAAAAAAGGCTCTTTGGGTAAATCTTAACCAAGTATGTGCAAACCCTGTTTCCATATGAGTTGGGAAATTGTGTTAGATGTAAATATAAACAGAATACAATGATTTGCAAATCCTTTTCAAGCCATATTCAGTTGAATATGCTACAAAGACAACATATTTGATGTTCAAACTCATAAACTTTATTTTTTTTGCAAATAATCATTAACTTTGGAATTTGATGCCAGCAACACGTGACAAAGACGTTGGGAAAGGTGGCAATAAGTACTGATAAAGTTGAAGAATGCTCATCAAACACTTATTTGGAACATCCCACAGGTGTGCAGGCTAATTGGGAACAGGTGGGTGCCATGATTGGCTATAAAAACAGCTTCCATAAAATGCTAAATAATTCCCAAACAAGGATGGGGTGAGGGTCACCACTTTGTAAGCAAATAGTCGAACAGTTTTAGAACAACATTTCTCAACGAGCTATTGCAAGGAATCTAGGGATTTTACCATCTACGGTCCGTAAAATCATCAAAAGGTTCAGAGAATCTGGAGAAATCACTGCACGTAAGTAATGATATTACGGACCTTTGAGCCCTCAGGCAGTACTGCATCAAAAACTGACATCAGTGTGTAAAGGATATCACCACATGGGCTCAGGAACACTTCATAAAACCACTGTCAGTAACTATAGTTGGTTGCTACATCTGTAAGTGCAAGTTAAAACTCTAATAAGCAAAACGAAAGCCATTTATTAACAAGACCCAGGAACGCCGCCGGCTTCGCTGGGCCCGAGTTCATCTAAGATGGACTGATGCAAAGTGGAAAAGTGTTCTGTGGTCTGATGAGTCCACATTTCAAATTATATTTGGAAACTGTGGACTTGGTGTCCTCCGGAACTAAGAGGAAAATAACCATTCAGATTGTTGTAATCAGAATCAGAATCAGAATCAGAATCAGACATACTTTATTAATCCCCGAGGGGAAATTACAATTTTCAGCACAATCCCATTCAAGATCAGACAAACATTACAAGGAAACAGAACAGGATACAAAGAAATACTTCCCCTGGGGCTCATTCTCGCATCGGTCTCTTGCTTCTGCTGTGCCGCGGACACTCCACTTCTTCCTCTTGATCTTTCCTCCTTCTCTCCTTTTATAGACTGAGAGGAGATAGCCAGATTGGGAGCAGGTGTGTTTGTCACGCACCAGATTTTGATTGCTGCAGCGTCGCTCCAGGCACGCCCCGCCTCTCCGTTTCGCTGCATTCTCCGCCTCCTGGCCGCCATCTTGAGCAGGGCCAAAGCGTGTCCCGCCCCGCCGTCGGCCCGTCGGCTTCGCCTCTCTCCACCTTTGTTTCGTAATATTTCTGAGTTAAGATTAAAGATGTAATTTCCTTCAGGCCATGTCCGTTCCAATCGCTTTGCACCACGGGAAAACAAACCACACCAGAGTCCAAGTCTTGACACAAACCATGACTTGGAATTGTATGCTTGGTATCTATATGCTGTTATGCAATCTTTGTTCTTGTTAAAATAGCACAATTAAATGCCCGAAATTCCACATTTGTTCTGATAAATAAAGTGATATTGGGAAAAATGTAACTGAACTGTGCCACATGTGCTCACCGACTGGTTCGAACCCAGAGTTGCGAGGTCTCACTCCTTGCTGCTTGAATAGAATACATTTTATTGTTATAACCGGGGGAAAAAAATATGCACCCTAAAAATGTACAACAACAGTTTTTTCAGGATCAATAAAAGTATTTTGTCTGTGTAACTGAATTAAATTCACAGAAAATCCTCCTTTGGCTAGAGTGACAGTAAGTCAGACATAGGATATTAACACAAATAATAAAATAACGTTATTGATGAATTCTTGGAGGTGTATGAATGGGTGTCCTTAATGTGATGGCGAGTGAAAAGATGGATTGTGAGAACGCACAAAAGCAGCAAATGGTCAGAGCGGCTCGGCCACGTCTTTTAGACCATCAGCCACAATGATGATTGCACATCCAATAATGCAACGCCCATCAAAGGCGTCCTCATTTTCAAAAAGTACGCTTGAATGTAAGTCACAGATAAAATCTTAATTCAATTTTCAAATAATTACAGTGAAATATTTTGTACAAA
>NC_084621.1:6985735-7088313 GCF_033978795.1 Nerophis ophidion
TATGATCAAACTTTCTTGTTCTTGTCAAAAGTCTAGCAGCCGCATTTTGTACCAACTGTAATCTTTTAATGCTAGACATGGGGAGACCCGAAAATAATACGTTACAGTAATCGAGACGAGACGTAACAAACGCATGGATAATGATCTCGGCGTCTTTAGTGGACAAAATGGAGCGAATTTTAGCGATATTACGGAGATGAAAGAAGGCCGTTTTAGTAACGCTTTTAATGTATGACTCAAAGGAGAGAGTTGGGTGGAAGATAATACCCAGATTCTTTACCGAGTCGCCTTGTTTAATTGTTTGGTTGTCAAATGTTAGAGTTGTATTATTAAATAGAGGTCGGTGTCGAGCAGGACCGATAATCAGCATTTCCCTTTTTTTGGCGTTGAGTTGCAAAAAGTTAGCGGACATCCATTGTTTGATTTCATTAAGACACGCCTCCAGCTGACTACAATCCGGCGTGTTGGTCAGCTTTAGGGGCATGTAGAGTTGGGTGTCATCAGCATAACAGTGTAAGCTAACACCGTATTTGCGTATGATGTCACCTAGCGGCAGCATGTAGATGCTGAAGAGTGCAGGGCCAAGGACCGAACCCTGGGGAACTCCACACGTTACCTTAACATAGTCCGAGGTCACATTGTTATGGGAGACACACTGCATCCTGTCAGTAAGATAAGAGTTAAACCAAGACAGGGCTAAGTCTGACATACCAATTTGTGTTTTGATACGTTCTAATAAAATATTATGATCGACGGTATTGAAAGCAGCACTAAGATGGAGGAGCAGCAACATAGATGACGCATCAGAATCCATCGTTAGCAATAGATCATTAGTCATTTTTGCGAGGGCTGTCTCCGTGGAGTGATTTGCCCTGAAACCGGATTGAAAGGTTTGACATAGATTGTTGGATGCTAAGTGTTCATAGAACTTCATTCTAAACATTTCTTCACAAAAAAATAAATCTTTAACATCGATATTTATGGAACATGTCCACAAAAAATCTAACTGTCAACACTGAATATTGCATTGTTGTATTTCTTTTCACAGTTTATGAACTTACTTTCATATTTTGTTGAAATATTATTCAATAAAAGGATTTTTGAATTGTTGCTAATTTTAGAATATTTAAAAAAAAATCTCACGTGTAATGACTGATTGGCATAGAAATGCCGGGTTTGTCCCTCCGGGGATGCGTCGACAAGAACACAGCAATGGTCAGTTTAAATGATTGATTAAACTTAACAAAAGCAGGCTACGAACAAAAATACTGGAGCTAACAGACAAAATAAACCAAGGGCGCTAGCGTAAAAGCTAGGAATAGAAAACATAAAAACTAAGACTGGCACAAAGGCAAAAAAAAAAAGGGAAAAACAATTCATTAGCGTGAGAGCTGGAATAAAACAAAGGTTTAGCGTGAAAAGCTAGCGAGAATATACTTACATGAACATACTTACATGAAGTCACTCAATACTGTTGCTAGAAGGCAAATTATGGACCCAGACTGAACAAAGAAAAGAGGAAAGATGATATAGGGAGAAATCAAGGAGAACCAGGTGTGTGTAGAAAACGAGGAGCAGGTGAAATCTATGTGTAACCATGGTAACGGACTAAACAGGAAGTAAGTGGGTCAGAAGAGAATGAAACAAAGATGGAAAAATAAACATGTGAAGATCTGAGTCACGGATCGCAACACTCACGCACCCCTTGGCATACCTTCAAGTACCCTCAAGGGTACGCGTACCCCCATTTGAGAACCACTGCCCTTGAGGACCGCCAACAATATCCATTTCTTAGCTGTGTCCTGTAGCGGTACTCAGTTGTAATACACTTTTCCACCACTTGACAATATCAAACACACAGAAGAAGTCTGGAGATAAAGTCATAAAGAAGTTTCTTAAGCGCAAAAAATACGACCAAAGTGGCAAAGGTGTATTTTCATTTGCACTGTAATTTGCTTGAAGCAATTCCTTATCATGTATTGTGAATTATGTTTATTTTAGTCCTACATGTATGCAAATTTACAAACCCCAAAAGCGGTGAAGTTGGCACGTTGTGTAAATGGTAAATAAAAACACAACACAATGATTTGCAAATCCTTTTCAACTTATATTCAATTGAATAGACTGCAAAGACAAGATATTTAAAGTTCGAACGGGTAAACTCAGTTATTTTTTGCAAACATTAGCTCATTTGGAATTTGAACAAAGCTGGCACGAGTGGCAAAAAAGGCGGAGAAAGTTGAGGAATGCTCATCAAACACTTATTTGGAACATGCCACATGTCAACAGGTTAATTGGAGAACAGGTGGGTGCCATGATTGAGTATAAAAGCAGCTTTCCATGAAATAGTCGTTCAGAAAAAAGGACGGGGCGATGGTCACCACTTTGTGAACAAATGCGTTTAAGAACATCATTTCTCAACGAGCTATTGCAAATAATTTAGGGATTTCACCTTCTACGCTCCGTAATATCATCAAAAGATTCGAAGAATCCGTAGAAAACACTGCACGTCAGCGGCAAGGCCCAAAACCAACAATGAATGCGCATGACCTTGGATCCCTCAAATAGTACTGCATTAAAAACTGGCATCAGCGTGTAAAGGATATCACCACTTCAGAAAACCACTGTCAGTAACTACATTTTGTCGCTACATCTGTAAGTGCAGGTTAAAACTCTACTATGCAAAGCGAAAGCCATTTATCGACAACACCAAGGAACGGGTGTTGTTGATAAATAGGCCCGAGCTCACCTAAAATGAACTGATGCAAAGAGGGAGTGTTCTGTGGTCTGACGAGTCCACATTTCAAATTGTTTTTGGAAACCGTCGACGTCGTGTCCTCTGGAACAAAGTGGAAAATAACCACCCAGACTTTTATAGGTGCAAAGTTGAAAAGCCAGCATCTGTGATGGTATGGGGGTGCATTAGTGCCCAAGGCATGGGTAACTTACACATCTGTGAAGGCACCATTAATGCTGAAAGGTACATACAGGTTTTGGAACGACATATGTTGTCATCCAAGCAACATTATCATGGACGCCCCTGCTTATTTCAGCAAGACAATGCCAAGCCAGGTGTTACAACAGCGTGGTTTCATAGTAAAAGAGTGCGGTAGTCGACTGGCCTGCCTGTAGTCCAGACCCGTTGAAAATGTGAAGCCTAAAATACCACAACGGAGACAGTTGAACAACTTCAGCTGTACATCAAGCAAGAATGGGAAATAATTCCACCTAAAATGTTTCAAAAATGTGTCTCCTCAGTTCCCAAACGTTTACTGAGTGTTTTTAAAAGGAAAGGCCATGTAACACAGTGGTAAAAATGCCCGTGCGGCATCTTTTTTGCAATGTGTCGCTGCCATTAAATTCTAAGTTAATGATTATTTGCCAAAAAAATGAAAAGTTTTCCAGTTGGAAGGTTAAGTATCTTGTCTTTGCAGTCTTTTCAATGGAATATACCCTATTTCCTTGAACTGCCGCCGGGTATTTAGTATGCACCTGCCTTGAATTACTGCCGGGTCAAACTCGTGACATCACGTGTGACACTTCCCCTGTCATCATTTTCAAAATGGAGGAGGCTGATTTCAATACCGATAATTTGAAATGGCATCAAGGGAAGAAGATTAAGAGTTATTCAGTAGGATTTAAGGTCCAAGCTATTGAATATGCTAAAAAGAACAGTTAGCAGCTATGTTTTATTAATATACCTGTGGAGCCGACGGTCCGACAGACAGGCAGGACACGCTGGAGCCCGGCCCAAGATGGCGGCCAGGAGACGGCGAGCGAGCGGAGAGGAGGAGCAGAAGAGCGACCTTGACTGAGGTTTTATTGAAAAATAAACAAAGTCAAACTGCTCAAGCCATGTCCTTCCTTGGTGGTCCTGGGAACCCGCAAGACGACGGCTTGCGACCGTCACCATACCGTAGCTGCGTGTGTCAAATATGAGTCATTAAATGACTCCCGCCTCCTGGTGGTAGAGGGCGCTAGTGATCCTTCTTGCGACTACTCGGCTGCAGAAGAAGTGAAATGAGTGAAGTGATGTGTGCAGGAGGAGGTCATAAAGGAAGATCTCCATCGAGACAGAGAGACTTTTAAAACTGAAGAAAGATAAGGAAGACTTCTATATTTATAAGTAAAGGTAAGACCATAATAACGTTTTTTTTTTTATTAAATGTGCTTTTCATGATGGTATCCTTACATCACACTCAAATTTTTACTGCATGCCCTTGGTAAGTGCCGGAGTGAGAGGAGGTTTAAAAATAATTAGCGCATGCTTACTTTTACCGCATGCCTTTGGTAAATACTGGAGTGAGAAGAGGTTTTAAAGTAGTTAGCGGCAATTCAAGGAAATATGCTAAGTTGAAAAGGATTTGCAAATATTTGAATTGTGTTTTTATTGACCTTTTTTTATATATTTATAAGTAAAGGTAAGACCATAATAACGTTTTTTTTTTAATTAAATGTGCTTTTCATGATGGTATCCTTACATCACACTCAAATCTTTACTGCATGCCTTTGGTAAGTGCCGGAGTGAGAAGAGGTTTAAAAATAATTAGCGCATGCTTGCTTTTACCGCATGTCTTTGGTAAGTGCCGGAGTGAGAAGAGGTTTAAAATAATTAGCGCATGCTTGCTTTTACCGCATGCCTTTGGTAAGTGCCGGAGTGAGAGGAGGTTTAAAAATAATTAGCGCATGCTTACTTTTACCGCATGCCTTTGGTAAATGCTGGAGTGAGAAGAGGTTTTAAAGTAGTTAGCGGCAATTCAAGGAAATATGCTAAGTTGAAAAGGATTTGCAAATCTTTGAATTGTGTTTTTATTGACCTTTTTTTATATATTTATAAGTAAAGGTAAGACCATAATAACGTTTTTCTTTAAATTAAATGTGCTTTTCATGATGGTATCCTTACATCACACTCAAATCTTTACTGCATGCCTTTGGTAAGTGCCGGAGTGAGAGGAGGTTTAAAAATAATTAGCGCATGCTTACTTTTACCGCATGCCTTTGGTAAATGCTGGAGTGAGAAGAGGTTTTAAAGTAGTTAGCGGCAATTCAAGGAAATATGCTAAGTTGAATAGGATTTGCAAATCTTTGAATTGTGTTTTTATTGACCTTTTTTTATATATTTATAAGTAAACGTAAGACCATAATAACGTTTTTTTTTTAATTAAATGTGCTTTTCATGATGGTATCCTTACATCACACTCAAATCTTTACTGCATGCCTTTGGTAAGTGCCGGAGTGAGAAGAGGTTTAAAAATAATTAGCGCATGCTTGCTTTTACCGCATGCCTTTGGTAAGTGCCGGAGTGAGAAGAGGTTTAAAAATAATTAGCGCATGCTTACTTTTACCGCATGCCTTTGGTAAATGCTGGAGTGAGAAGAGGTTTTCAAGTAGTTAGCGGCAATTCAAGGAATTATGCTAAGTTGAAAAGGATTTGCAAATCTTTGAATTGTGTTTTTATTGACCTTTTTTTATATATTTATAAGTAAAGGTAAGACCATAATAACGTTTTTTTTTTAATTAAATGTGCTTTTCATGATGGTATCCTTACATCACACTCAAATCTTTACTGCATGCCTTTGGTAAGTGCCGGAGTGAGAAGAGGTTTAAAAATAATTAGCGCATGCTTACTTTTACCGCATGCCTTTGGTCAGTGCCGGGGTGAGAAGAGGTTTAAAAATAATTAGCGCATGCTTACTTTTACCGCATGCCTTTGGTAAGTGCCGGGGTGAGAAGAGGTTTAAAAATAATTAGCGCATGCTTGCTTTTACCGCATGCCTTTGGTAAGTGCCGGTGTGAGAGGAGGTTTAAAAATAATTAGCGCATGCTTACTTTTACCGCATGCCTTTGGTAAATGCTGGAGTGAGAAGAGGTTTTAAAGTAGTTAGCGGCAATTCAAGGAAATATGCTAAGTTGAAAAGGATTTGCAAATCTTTGAATTGTGTTTTTATTGACCTTTTTTTATATATTTATAAGTAAAGGTAAGACCATAATAAAGTTTTTTTTTAATTAAATGTGCTTTTCATGATGGTATCCTTACATCACACTCAAATCTTTACTGCATGCCTTTGGTAAGTGCCGGAGTGAGAAGAGGTTTAAAAATAATTAGCGCATGCTTGCTTTTACCGCATGCCTTTGGTAAGTGCCGGAGTGAGAGGAGGTTTAAAAATAATTAGCGCATGCTTACTTTTACCGCATGCCTTTGGTAAATGCTGGAGTGAGAAGAGGTTTTAAAGTAGTTAGCGGCAATTCAAGGAAATATGCTAAGTTGAAAAGGATTTGCAAATCTTTGAATTGTGTTTTTATTGACCTTTTTTTATATATTTATAAGTAAAGGTAAGACCATAATAACGTTTTTTTTTAATTAAATGTGCTTTTCATGATGGTATCCTTACATCACACTCAAATCTTTACTGCATGCCTTTGGTAAGTGCCGGAGTGAGAAGAGGTTTAAAAATAATTAGCGCATGCTTGCTTTTACCGCATGCCTTTGGTAAGTGCCGGAGTGAGAGGAGGTTTAAAAATAATTAGCGCATGCTTACTTTTACCGCATGCCTTTGGTAAATGCTGGAGTGAGAAGAGGTTTTAAAGTAGTTAGCGGCAATTCAAGGAAATATGCTAAGTTGAAAAGGATTTGCAAATCTTTGAATTGTGTTTTTATTGACCTTTTTTTATATATTTATAAGAGGTGAGAGGAGGTTTAAAAATAATTAGCGCATGCTTACTTTTACCGCATGCCTTTGGTAAATGCTGGAGTGAGAAGAGGTTTTAAAGTAGTTAGCGGCAATTCAAGGAAATATGCTAAGTTGAAAAGGATTTGCAAATCTTTATTTTGTGTTTTTATTGACCTTTTTTTATATATTTATAAGTAAAGGTAAGACCATAATAACGTTTTTTATTTATTTAATGTGCTTTTCATGATGGTATCCTTACATCACACTCAAATCTTTACTGCATGCCTTTGGTAAGTGCCGGAGTGAGAGGAGGTTTAAAAATAATTAGCGCATGCTTGCTTTTACCGCATGCCTTTGGTAAGTGCCGGAGTGAGAAGAGGTTTAAAAATAATTAGCGCATGCTTACTTTTACCGCATGCCTTTGGTAAGTGCCGGAGTGAGAAGAGGTTTTAAAGTAGTTAGCGGCAATTCAAGGAAATATGCTAAGTTGAAAAGGATTTGCAAATCTTTGAATTGTGTTTTTATTGACCTTTTTTTATATATTTATAAGTAAAGGTAAGACCATAATAACTTTTTTTTTTAATTAAATGTGCTTTTCATGATGGTATCCTTACATCACACTCAAATCTTTACTGCATACCTTTGGTAAGTGCCGGAGTGACAAGAGGTTTAAAAATAATTAGCGCATGCTTGCTTTTACCGCATGCCTTTGGTAAGTGCCGGAGTGAGAAAAGGTTTAAAAATAATTAGCGCATGCTTGCTTTTACCGCATGCCTTTGGTAAGTGCGGGAGTGAGAGGAGGTTTAAAAATAATTAGCGCATGCTTGCTTTTACCGCATGCCTTTGGTAAGTGCCTGAGTGAGAGGAGGTTTAAAAATAATTAGCGCATGCTTACTTTTACCGCATGCCTTTGGTAAATGCTGGAGTGAGAAGAGGTTTTAAAGTAGTTAGCGGCAATTCAAGGAAATATGCTAAGTTGAAAAGGATTTGCAAATCTTTGAATTGTGTTTTTATTGACCTTTTTTTATATATTTATAAGTAAAGGTAAGACCATAATAACGTTTTTTTTTTAATTAAATGTGCTTTTCATGATGGTATCCTTACATCACACTCAAATCTTTACTGCATGCCTTTGGTAAGTGCCGGAGTGAGAAGAGGTTTAAAAATAATTAGCGCATGCTTGCTTTTACCGCATGCCTTTGGTAAGTGCCGGAGTGAGAGGAGGTTTAAAAATAATTAGCGCATGCTTGCTTTTACCGCATGCCTTTGGTAAGTGCCGGAGTGAGAGGAGGTTTAAAAATAATTAGCGCATGCTTACTTTTACCGCATGCCTTTGGTAAATGCTAGAGTGAGAAGAGGTTTTAAAGTAGTTAGCGGCAATTCAAGGAAATATGCTAAGTTGAAAAGGATTTGCAAATCTTTGAATTGTGTTTTTATTGACCTTTTTTTATATATTTATAAGTAAAGGTAAGACCATAATAAAGTTTTTTTTTAATTAAATGTGCTTTTCATGATGGTATCCTTACATCACACTCAAATCTTTACTGCATGCCTTTGGTAAGTGCCGGAGTGAGAAGAGGTTTAAAAATAATTAGCGCATGCTTGCTTTTACCGCATGCCTTTGGTAAGTGCCGGAGTGAGAAGAGGTTTAAAAATAATTAGCGCATGCTTGCTTTTACCGCATGCCTTTGGTAAGTGCCGGAGTGAGAGGAGGTTTTAAAGTAGTTAGCGGCAATTCAAGGAAATATGCTAAGTTGAAAAGGATTTGCAAATCTTTGAATTGTGTTTTTATTGACCTTTTTTATATATTTATAAGTAAAGGTAAGACCATAATAACGTTTTTTTTAAATTAAATGTGCTTTTCATGATGGTATCCTTACATCACACTCAAATCTTTACTGCATGCCTTTGGTAAGTGCCGGAGTGAGAAGAGGTTTAAAAATAATTAGCGCATGCTTGCTTTTACCGCATGCCTTTGGTAAGTGCCGGAGTGAGAAGAGGTTTAAAAATAATTAGCGCATGCTTGCTTTTACCGCATGCCTTTGGTAAGTGCTGGAGTGAGAAGAGGTTTTAAAGTAGTTAGCGCCCCAGCGGCAATTCAAGGACATATGCTAAGTTGAAAAGGATTTGCAAATCTTTGAATTGTGTTTTTATTGACCTTTTTTTATATATTTATAAGTAAAGGTAAGACCATAATAACGTTTTTTTTTTTATTAAATGTGCTTTTCATGATGGTATCCTTACATCACACTCCAATTTTTACTGCATGCCTTTGGTAAGTGCCGGAGTGAGAGGAGGTTTAAAAATAATTAGCGCATGCTTGCTTTTACCGCATGCCTTTGGTAAGTGCCGGAGTGAGAAGAGGTTTAAAAATAATTAGCGCATGCTTGCTTTTACCGCATGCCTTTGGTAAATGCTGGAGTGAGAAGAGGTTTTAAAGTAGTTAGCGCCCCAGCGGCAATTCAAGGACATATGCTAAGTTCAAAAGGATTTGCAAATCTTTGAATTGTGTTTTATTTTACCTTTTACACAACGTGCCAACTTCACTGCTTATTACATGAATGTGTTTTCTTCCACAGAGGGTATTTTCATCCAAGGCAGCCTCCACTCTGACTCTGCCGGTGAACTTGCAGCGTGACCTAAGTCTGAACTTAAAAAGGTTAAAGTGAGCGACTTTGCCACATAAAAAAAAACAAAAAAAACCTCCCCCTTGAGGTTTGTTATACTGGTGAGAAGCGAGCATTGTGGACACAGGCGAGGTCCTCCCGAAGACAGGACTGCAGACGTCTGAAAGGACGTCAATCGCACTCAGTTGACACTTAAAGGAGGTCATGTGACCTCAGCTCAGGCAGTCACTGGCTGCTTTTTCATGTCTCCGAAATCAATTGTTCGTTTTTAATTCAGTCAATTTTTCTAAATGTGTCATCTTTGATATATTTTTCATGATATGAATGGAATTAATTCATTTATTCCGGCAGACATATATAACAAGTTTTTTTTTCACACTCTTTGTAATTTGACGGACATGCAATGGCACCCACCGGAAAAAAGGGATACGGGAAAAAAAGCAAGAACGCTTATCCATGAATTGATGAAGGTGGACCCCGACTTAAACAAGTTGAAAAACTTATTGGGGTGTTACCATTTAGTGGTCAATTGTATGGAATATGTACTGTACTGTGCAATCTAATAATAAAGTCTCAATCAATCAATCTAAATCCATGTCCCGCCCCTAATTTACAATCAATCTATATGTTGGTTATTAGCGATCCAACTCTTAATTACCGATTCCGATATCATCCGATACGGATATATACAGTCGCGGAATGAACACATTATTATGCCTCATTTTGTTGTGATGCATTAAACCAGGGGTGTCCAAACTTTTTCCACAGAGGGCCGCACACGGAAAAATGTAAACATGCGGGGGCCATTTTCATATTTTTCATTTTCAAACCATAAGAATTTATGTTTTTTTTTTTTGTTTTTAATCCTTTGGACTCCTGGGGAACATAGAGGGTCTCAATCACTAAAATGTTAAAAATAAGTAAAACAAATAAAGGTTTTATGCCTTTTCTGTCAAAGACAACTTTGTTTTTATAGTAAAACTGAAATATGAAGTATTTAGATGGATGGATGGATGGATAGATAGATGGATGGATGGATAGATAGATGGATAGAACTTTATTGATTCCTTCAGGAAAGTTCCTTTATTTATCAATTAAAGCCCTCAAAGATCAATAATGCAGGACATCATTGATTTTAATAATTTAATATTTTTGAGTAATCACAGTGAAAAGTTCAATAAAATCCTACTAAATATATTTGAGATCCGAAAGGTTCCCCACTCAAAGTGATATATTTGTATTAGTTTTTTTTTTTACTTTTAACACCTAAATTTCAAGATCAACTTCCGATATATCTGTCGATTTTAAGTTTGAACTATTATTTTGTTTGTTTTATGCTCTTTTGTCAAAACTTTGATGTTTTTATATGGCAAGTATTTTTTCCACATAAAACATTTTAAAGTGATCATTTTTAAGTAATAATTCATTAAAACATACATTTTTTTGTCCTTTTTTTTGAGCAATGGAAAAAAAAAGAAAATAAAGACAAAAGGAATAAAAAAAAAACTGCCTGCATGGCAGCTTTGTGTCAACATTGCCACTTTTTCTCATTAGATTTTACCTCATTCCACTTTTTTAAAATGTTAAATTTTTTTTAATTTTTGCAATACTATCAATTTTGCAATTTTTGCAGAATGTGTGGCGGGCCGGTAAACGATCAGCTGCGGGCCGCAAATGGCCCCCGGGCCGCACTTTGGACACCCCTGCATTAAACAATGTAACAAGGTTTTCCCCAAATAAATCAACTCAAGCTATGGAAAAAAAAAAGCCATATTTATTATTGAAGTCACAAAGTGCGTTATTTTTTTTTGTTAACATGCCTCAAAACAGCAACTTGGACCGGAGCCAAGCCTCAATCAAGATCAGGTGCGTAGATCACGCACCTGGGGACAATCATGCAATCCTCTCGCACTGGTGTAAAAGGGCGGCAGCTGTGAACGTCCGGGATAGAGGAGGAGAGCATGAGTGCAGCTGACGCAAAGTGAGAGAGAAGGAAAGCCGAAGACAGACGACGAGCGAGCGGAAAAGAGGAGCAGAAAAGCGGCCTGGACTGAGGTGTTTATTGAAAAATAAACAAACTGCTCAAAGTCATGTCCTTCCTTGGTGGTCCTGGGAACCCGCAAGACGAGAGCTTGAGACTGTCACATTGTATTCCGTTTTTATTTACCATTTACACAACTTCTCTGGTTTTGGGGTTTGTATTAGTAAATTAAAGCAAATACAGTAAAAAAAATTGACTTCTACCGCCTTTTTAAATATGAGGCCTGCCTCTAGCCTGCTAACAAATAGCTCCAGGCTGATAAGTAAAGGAAATCTGCTAACTGTTATCGCGATACCGCCTCAAGTCATCTCTGTATCTTCCACCTCCTGCTGACAAACAACATCTTACTAACGAGTTCTGCCTGACTTCAATGTGTTCTAATATTTCATCTGCCGGGCACTCCCTCCCAGCTGGAGATAAAATGTAGAAAATGAGAGCCCAGAAGATCTGTGACTCATGTTTCCTTCTGCTCAGGTTAGAACCCGAATGGTCCAAAAGTGGCTGCGAGAACTCTTTGCTTGGTCCTAATGGAGCAGCACTAGTTGGTCTCCGGGCGCCTTGCAGCATTTAATGTACAGGCTTCTTGCATGTTTAATAATGGAGGTAGCACTCCGCTGTGGAGTGTGCACACGCTAACTGTTCCCAGCGGTATGTCGCGAGCCGCTTCCACGCTGCTCCTCTTTTTGGCTTTTGTCTATACATGTGTGCACACTCATTGTCTTCAAGGGGGAATGCACTTTTTTATTCACAATATGCAAGAAAAGAACACATACGTTTTTATTAAAAAAAAAAAAAAAATGCATTGTAAGTCGTAAAATACGGCAAGTAAGAGGTAGCTAACAATAGAGTTTATGGGAGCACACTATTCCACCCTCACAGCCTTGTGCAAAGTGCAAAACTAGTGAAGTTGGCACGATGTGTAAATGGTAAATAAGACAAGATACTTAACCTTCGAACTGAGAACACACAAAACCAGTGAAGTTGTGTAAATGGTAAACAAAAATCAAATACAATAATTTGCAAATCCTTTTCAACTTATATTTTTTAGAATCGGCTGCAAAGACAAGATACTTAACGATCAAACTGGAAAACATTGTTATTTTTCGCAAATATTACCTAATTTGGAATTTGATGCCTGCAATGTGTTTTTAAAAAACTAGCACAGGTGGCAAAAAAGACTGAGAAAGTTGAGGAATGCTCACCAAACACTTATTTGGAACATCCCACAGGTGAACAGGCTCATTGTGAACAGGTGTGTGCCATGATTGGCTATTAAAGCAGCTTCAGTAGAATTATTTACAAAAGGGTCACCACTTTTGTAAATAAATGCGTGCGCAAACCGTCCAACAGTTTAAGAACATATTTCTCAACCAGGTATTGCAAGGGTTTTAGACATGTGACCATCTATTGTCTGTAATATCATCAAAACGTTCGGAGAATCTGGAAAAAAATCACTGCACGTAAGCGACAATGCATCAAAAAGTGACATCAGTGAGTAAAGGATATCACCACATGGGCTCAAGAACACTTCAGAAAAACCGCTGTTAGTAACTACAGTCTGTCGCTACATCTTTAAGTGCAAGTTAAAACTCTGCTATGCAAAGCCAAAGCCATGTATCAACAACACCCACAAACGCCGGCCCCAGCTCATCTAAGATGGACTGATGCAAAGTGGAAAAGTGTTCTGACGAGTCCACATTTCAAATTTTTTTCCAGAAACTGTGGACGTGGTGTCCTCTTGAACGAAGAGGAAAAGAACCGTCCTGACTGTTCTAAATGGTTAGCATGCACACATTAGCATTTTAGCTCATTTTGTACTGTTACACCTATAACTGATGGATTCGGACTCTCTGCACCATCTTCACAGTACGGTGGCTTCCGGCCAGAGGTCTGGGCCACAAATAGCAGGTCAATCAAAATTTCCGCGGGAATTTTGTCGTTTATGTTGCACTCGCTTTTTGTCAGAACATCACCTAGGGTTGGCGGAGCAGCCAGGACACACCTTCGGTTACTTTAGTGTTAGCATTCCTACTAATGTTAGAATAGAATGGACATCATTGTCATTATATTTGCAAAAAAGGACATTAAGGAATCCAGTTGAAGGTGCGGTAGTGGTAACACATATGGAATAAAAATAAATTACACAAAACGTAATAAAGATAAAAAAAATAAGAATCGAAATAAACAGACTACTATCCAGTAAAAATAATAAACAATCCTGTACAATATAGAAAATACTGTACAAAATACACAACAAGACAAGCTTACTAGAGTGATAACAATCAGTGTCGGATGCTTTAAAATGTAATATCGGAAATTTTCGGTATCTTTTTCAAAAAGTAAAAATTAAAACTTTTAAAACGCTGCAGTTCACACGGACGTAGAGAGAAGAAGAGAGCGCCAATAAACCTTAAAGGCACTGCCTTCGTGTGCCGGCCCAATCACATACTATCTACTGCCTCTTCACACACACAAGTGAATGCAATGCATACTTGGTCAACAGCCATACAGGTCACACTGAAGGTGGTCTTACAAACAATTTTAACACTGTTACAAATATGTGCCAGACTGTGAACCCACACCAAACAAGAATGAAAAACACATTTCTGTCAGGCTTGCCCCTGACAGTTTCTGTATGTTTTAGTTTTTTCCTCTGCATTTGTCTGTTTCCTATGTTTAGTATTTCCTGTCTTTTAGTTCCTGTCAAGTGCTCTTAATTTGTCAGCTTCCTGTCTTGTTCTCTGAGTTCTGTGTTCCCCTTCAGCTGCGGCTGATTGGCATCTGGCCACACCTGTTGCCAATCAGCCGGCTCCTATTTGTACCTCCTTTGTCTTGTGTCAGTTGCTGGATCGTTGTATTGTATTGCATTATCGTTGCCACATGTCACTCTTGTCGTGCTACCTGTCGTGTCATTTTGTTACAGCTCCTACCTGTCATGCTACACTTTGTCCTGGTCGTCGTAGCGGTAAGCTGTTTCTGTTAGCATTAGTTATTTCCAGTTTTTCTGTTTGCTATCTACTAGCTTCCATGCTAAAGTTCCTTTTTGTTTTTCTTGCTCACAGTGCTAGCTCCCTTAGTTGGTTATTCCGCCCACATGCGTGCTTTTTGTTTGTTCTTGTTTAGTTTTAATTAAATCATGTCTTCTTATCCAATGCCTGCCTCCATCTCTGCATCATGGGGTTCAACAACCAATAACCCTGACAATTTCAGGAGAACATCTGCAACATGACACAACAAAAACACAACAGAACAAATACCCAGAACCCCTTGCAGCACTAACTCTTCCGGGACGCTACAATATACACCCCTGCTACAGTCAAACCCCGCCCCCCAACTTTAACACTGTTACAAATATGTTTGAACCCACACCACATGAAAAACACATTTTGGGAGAACATCTGCACCCTAACACAACATAAACACAACAGAAAAAATACCAAAGAACCCCTTGCAGCACTAACTCTTCTGGGATGCTACAATATACACCTCTGCTACATTCAAACCCCGCCCCCCCAACTTTAACACTGTTACAAATATGTTTGAACCCACACCAAATGAAAAACACATTTTGGGAGAACATCTGCACCCTAACACAACAGAAAAAATAAACAAGAACCCCTTGCAGCACTAACTCTTCTGGGACGCTACAATAATGGGTATGGTATGTTGGTGTGTTCCAGAAAATCTGCTTTATGGAATTGTTGGCCCACTTTGAGACCTCAGGTGCTGAACTTGAACGCGAGCAGAAGAACTTCTGACTTGTGCGCCCAGGATCTTGGAATTTGTATCGAGAGTTTAGTTTTTCAAAGTGAGCTTTAAAAAAAAACGGCACCATTTAAAAGGACACGTGTCCTCTTTAGTCCACTTAAGCGCGGCAAGCTGCATGATAAGCATAAGGTGTGCGGGGAGGGTGAGGCGCTGTCACCAAGTCATCCTGGAGCGTGGTGATGATGGGCATGATGGGCATGATGGGCATGATGGGCATGTAACTGTAACGTATTATTTTCGGGTCTCCCCATGTCTAGCATTAAAAGATTACAGTTGGTACAAAATGCGGCTGCTAGACTTTTGACAAGAACAAGAAAGTTTGATCACATTACGCCTGTACTGTATATACCTTTATATACATATATACATACATATATACCTGTACTGTATATACCTTTATATACATATATACATACATATATACCTATACTGGCTCACCTGCACTGGCTTCCTGTGCACTTAAGATGTGACTTTAAGGTTTTACTACTTACGTATAAAATACTACACGGTCTAGCTCCAGCCTATCTTGCCGATTGTATTGTACCATATGTCCCGGCAAGAAATCTGTGTTCAAAAGACTCCGGCTTATTAGTGATTCCTAGAGCTCAAAAAAAGTCTGCGGGCTATAGAGCGTTTTCCGTTCGGGCTCCAGTACTCTGGAATGCCCTCCCGGTAACAGTTCGAGATGCTACCTCAGTAGAAGCATTTAAGTCTCATCTTAAAACTCATCTGTATACTCTAGCCTTTAAATAGACCTCCTTTTTAGACCAGTTGATCTGCCGCTTCTTTTCTTTCTCCTATGTCCCCCCCTCCCTTGTGGAGGGGGTCCGGTCCGATGACCATGGATGAAGTACTGACTGTCCAGAGTCGAGACCCAGGATGGACCGCTCGTCGGGACCCAGGATGGACCGCTCGCCTGTATCGGTTGGGGACATCTCTACGCTGCTGATCCGCTTGAGATGGTTTCCTGTGGACGGGACTCTCACTGCTGTCTTGGAGCCACTATGGATTGAACTTTCACAGTATCATGTTAGACCCGCTCGACATCCATTGCTTTCGGTCCCCTAGAGGGGGGGGGGTTGCCCACATCTGAGGTCCTCTCCAAGGTTTCTCATAGTCAGCATTGTCACTGGCGTCCCACTGGATGTGAATTCTCCCTGCCCACCGGGTGTGAGTTTTCCTTGCCCTTTTGTGGGTTCTTCCGAGGATGTTGTAGTCGTAATGATTTGTGCAGTCCTTTGAGACATTTGTGATTTGGGGCTATATAAATAAACATTGATTGATTGATTGATTGATGATGGGCATGATGGGCATGATGGGCATGATGGCGTCTTCCTCCGCCCGCCCGCCTGCTTCCTGTATGTGAGTCCGTCATGGAGGACACGTGAGGAGACTGCCTGCTGATTTATTCATGATCTGACTTTTAATATCATTTACTGGGACATGCAAGTCTGCATCCTAAACAGGCCTGCAGGCACCTCTGGCTCGCCGCCGCCTGCACGTGTGCTGCAGAGGAGCCTGGAATCTTGCGCTGTTTTTTTTCACGCTTTTTGTTTTGTGGCAACGTGCAGATGTGTTGTGTGTGTTTGTTTGCTGTGTAACTTGTATGTTGTTGTTGTGCTTTGGAATGAAAAGGAAGACGCACGTTCAGAAATTGAGTTATCAGACAATACGAGGAGGTCAATGTGTCAAAACATCTGCTTGACACATTTGGAGGAGACAACATCCATGCATATATACAATATACTCTGTGTATATACAGAAATATATGTATATATTTATGTGTCACACATATACACATACATACATATATATATATATATGTCTTGATTGGATTATCCAGAGAATAGTGCTCGATACCGTGGTAGAGCGCAATATGTAGGTGTGGGAAAAAATCACAAGACTACTTCATCTCTACAGATCTGTTTCATGAGGGGTTCCCTCAATCATCAGGAGATTTTAATGGAAGCATTCACATACAATGGTTTATATCGAGCACAGAGTGGGTGGGTACAAGCAGGCGTAGGGGTGTGGTGATTGGCTCATGTGTTACCTAGGAGGTGTTTCCGTCTATGGCGGCATGTTGAAATGATTTCACTGCGCTTGTTGCGGGATGATAGATCTGGATGATATATAATAAACAGTTTCTCTTTTAAGCATAGGTTGCATCTTTTATTACCACTGTTGTAAGGTGTGCTGGATGCAAGAATTTGCCATGTTATTGAATATTCAACATTATTGTCTTTGAGGTTCCAAATGTGTTTGCTGAGTTCTGTAGAATTCTGCAAAGTCTTGTTTCTAAAGGAGGCGTTGTGATTATTCCATCTTGTTTTGAACGCTCCTTCGGTTAATCCTACGTACGTGTTGGATGTGTTAATGTCCTTGCGTATTACCTTTGCTTGGTAAACGACTGATGTCTGTAAACACCTTCCATTGAGAGGGCAATCAGGTTTCTTGCGACAGTTACATTCATTATTGGTTTCAGAGTCGTTTAGTCTGGGGGTAGGCAGTCCTTTTGCAATTGCTTTGTTGTGGTTTGAAATGATTTGTTGCATGTTATTCATACAGCTGTAGCTCAATTTAATGTTGTTCTTGTTGAATATTTTTCTTAGGGTGTTGCCTTTGGGGAAGTGTTTGTCGATCAGAGTGAGGAACTTGCGGCCGATGTTGGTTGAGACGTCTTTGCTGAATGGCGGATTGTACCAGATGATGTTGTTTCGTTTTCTGCTCTTTTTTGGTTGGTTTCCTGGGGTGGGTTCATAGGTGAGGGTGAAGTTGTATCCGCTTTCATCAAGTGCTTTCTGGTACGGGGGGGTTGCTTGGTCGAATTCAGCTTTGCTGGATGACAGCATCGATAGTCTTTTATTAATTCCGGTAGGTATTCTTTTCGTGGTGGTGGGTGGGTGGTTGCTGTCGTGGTGCACGTATTGGAGTGTTGTGTTGGGTTTCGTGAATGGTTGGTAGCTGTTATTTCTCAGGTTGAAAGTGACGTCGAGGAAGTTGACGGTTTGCTTGTTGGCTTCAATCGTGATCCGTAGGCCGTTTTCTTTGAAGATTTGGCATATGCGCTTCTTGGTGTTCTCGCTGCTCCTTGGCGAGGCGCGGCACACTGCCAGTCCATCATCACGGTAAATACCAAGGTTCAGGTTGAGGCTAGCAAGCTGGGAGAGGAGGAAACTCCCAGCGAGTTCGCACGTTTCTGCTCCGTCAAAACTCCCCATAGTAACGTCAAATGTTGAATTGTTCTTTTTTTGCCATGGTGTACTGTTGTGGATGAGTATGGAGTTCTTTGCGTGGATGATGATGTTTCTTTCGTTGCCTGTGATTGAGTCGTAGTCCGAGGCGAAGTTTAGTGCTTGGGTCAGTAGGTCTTGCGTGATGGAAGGGTAAAATTCTTCGATGTCGATTTTTGATTGATTGATTGAAACTTTTATTGGTAGATTGCACAGTTCAGTGTCACACCTATGGATCATGTTTTGTTTTGGTCATGTTCGGTTTGGTTTTTTGGAAATTCGGTTCTGTCTTTTCACTTCCTGGTTTGTTTAGTTACCATAGCTACTCATTAGTTTCACCTCATTCACGCCCTCGATTATCTGCTTCATGCCTTGCAATGCTGTCCATTTTGTCCACGTAAGTTTTTGTTATTCATGCCACTGCGCAAGTGTTTTTGTTTCATGTTTGTAGTTTATAGCCTTTGTGCTAGTGTCTTGTTTCATAGCCCAGTTTTTTGTATCGCCATTGTGCGCGCTTTTTATTGGTTCCTGTTTTTAGTTTTAGTGTAAAATAAAGATGTCTTTACCTTCACGCCGTCTCCACTCCATTCGCTTTGCACCTCGGGAAAACAAACCAAGACCAAGTCCAAGCCTGACAGTTCAGTACATTTTCCGTACAATCAACCATTAAATAGTAACACCTCAATAAGTTTTTCGGGTGTTACTATTTATATTTAATGTTACATTTATTTCTACACACACATATACATATATATATATATATATATATATATATACATATATATATATATATATATATATATCATATAATCAAATATGTATATATAACAAATATGTATATATACATACATATATGTATCTATACTTGCACAGTGTATATATACATGTATATGTATGTACATATGTGTGTGAATATATATATAAATACACACACATACATATATATATATACATATGCGTCTATATACACAAACTCTATATATATATATATATATATATATATACACACACACACACATACATACATATACATGGTGCATATATAGATAAACATTTGAATCTTTGTATCTATATGTGTGTATATATACATAAATATGTATGTATAAATATACACACTTATATAGATACATATATATGGCTCTATACATGCACCGTATATATTTATATGTGTGTGAATAATATATATATATATATATGGATTTAAATCTTACCATATGATGTATGACATTTTAATACATTTTTTAAGCTGCAAACGTAGTCAATAACCAATATATTACTCCTTTATAAAGGTACCCTTACAAATGAATCATTATTAAAGAATATAAATCAATGAAGGGCACAGGTGGACCAGACACAGGTAAAATGGGCGGAGCCGACCTGACGCCACGTACAGTTCTGTAGTTTGTCAACAATGTGAAGAGTTATCATTACTTGGACTCCCGTCCAGCTATTAGCGGCTGTAATGAAATGAGGAGGACTGGGTGGGAGGATGGAACAGGAGGCAGACAGCCAAGGGGGGCGGCTGAGAAGCTAGCTCTCATTTGGTTATGATCTCATTTGCTTTGATTAAAAATGCATGCAAATCCCTTTCAGCATTAGGGATCAGCCAGGAGTGGCGACACCTCTCTCTCTCTCTCTCTCTCTCTCTCTCTCCTCGTCCTCTGGAGCGTCCATTAAAGCCCAGATTGTGGTGTTGAAACATGCGTGTGCTGACCGAGGCTCGTTCCTGACCTCCACTCCTCCGTAGGACCCTGCCGGCCCGCCCAGAGGTCAACCTTCCCGACAGGCCTGCATTGTCAAGGTCATGCCGCTTCTTTTCTCTTTTTCCTCCTCCTGCATCCCTCCTATTAAAAGATGCATCACATGTCTTCTCCTGGGTAACCACCGACAACCTTCAGCCGGAGCACACACCTGTGGTGTGTGTGTGTGTGTGTGTGTGTGTGTGTGTGTTCTTGTATTGCTACTCTTCTTCAGACATCAACAAGGAAAAAGTTGCATCCATATGAGGACCGGTGAAGAAGTGAGGACATAAATCATGGTCCCAAGACAGGAAAACCCATCCATCCATTTTCTACCGCTTATTCCCTTTCGGGGTCGCGGGGGGCGCTGGCGCCTATCTCAGCTACAATCGGGCGGAAGGCGGGGTACACCCTGGACAAGTCGCCACCTCATCGCAGGGCCAACACAGATAGACAGACAACATTCACACACTAGGGCCAATTTAGTGTTGCCAATCAACCTATCCCCAGGTGCATGTCTTTGGAAGTGGGAGGAAGCCGGAGTACCCGGAGGGAACCCACGCATTCACGGGGAGAACATGCAAACTCCACACAGAAAGATCCCGAGCCTGGATTTGAACCCAGGACTGCAGGACCTTCGTATTGTGAGGCAGACGCACTAACCATTGCATGTAATAGAGAGTGTCTCATTTGCACCCCTAGTGGTGACATCCTTCAAAGGGTGAGGGTGGTCCCAAAAAGGAGGGATTTTTTGAAATGACTGTGTGTCGCTTTTAAAAGTGCTTCCCCAACATATGAAATAACAAGTGTGTGTAAGAATTTTTTTTTTTTTCGAATAATACATATGTATATAGAGACATACTGTAATAAATTGAAGTAAATAATGAAGATTAAAATCCAATTACAGACCAAAGAAATTCAACAACAAACACAAATAACTAAAAGCAGTCTCGTGTCGACTTTTTTCTTCTAAAATTGGGAACAATTCCTCACATTCTTTCTGTTTCTGTAATATTGCGATATTTTCTTGCAAAATTATTATTTTTTTATGTAAATTTATTCCTTTTTACTGCAAAATTGGTGACATTTGTTATATAAAATACTGACTTTTATCGCAATATTGCCAATTTTGTTGTTGTTCTTGTAAAAGTGTACATTTTTGAGTACAATTATGACTCCAGTGAATTTTGCCAAGTACAATTTCTCATTTTATTTCTGTTTCTGTAATATTGCAATATTTTCCTCATAAAATGATGACTTATTTTTTTGTAAAATTATTACTTTTTTTTGTAGAATGATTACTTCGTAATGCAAAATGGTGACAGTTGTCATATACAATTCTGACTTTGATCACAATATTGCAATTTTTGTTCTTTTAAAATAGTGACATTTTTGAAAGAAAAATTATGACTTTTGTCATAAATTTTCATAATAAAATTCCGCTTATTATTATAATACTGCCAAAATGTTAGTTTTATTATATTTTCTTGTCAAATGATTACTTCTTTTAATTAAAGTTATTACTTTTTACTGCAAAATTAGTCACATTTGTTACATAAAATTCTGACTTTTATCACATTATTGCCAATTTTGTTGTTCTTGTAAAATTGTGTAAATTTTCGAGTAAAATTATGACTTAAATGAATTTTGCCAAGTAAAATGTGTCATGTTCATTCTGTTTCTGTAATATTGCAATATTCTCTCATAAAATTATTACTATTTTTTGTAAAATTATTACTTTTCTATGTAGAGTTATTACTTTTTACTGCAAAATTGGTGACATTTGTTATACAAAATTCTGACTTAGATCACAATATTGCCAATTTTGTTGTTGTTTTTGTAAAATAGTGTAAATTTTTTGGAGTAAAATTATGACTCGAGTGAATTTTGCCAAGTACAATTTCACACTTTCTTTCTGTTTCAACAGTAATGCAATATTTTCTCATTAAATTATTACTTTTTTTGTAAAATGATTACTTTTTAATGCAAAATTGTGACATTTGTCATATACAATTCTGACTTTGATCACAATATTCCCAATTTTTTTTTTTGTTCTTTTAAAATGGTGACATTTTTGGAATAAAATTATGACATTTGTTATATAAAATTCAGACTTTTATCACAATATTGCCAATTTTGTTTTTGTTCTAGTAAAATTGTGTTAATTTTTTTGAGTAAAATTATGACTTAAGTGAATTTTGCCAAGTACAATTTCTCATATTCTTTTTTTGTTTTCCTCAAAACTTAAACTTTTTTATGTAAAATAATTACTTATTAATGTAAATATATTACTTTTGAATGCAAAATGGTGACATTTGTCATATACAATTCTGACTTTGAGTACAATATTGACAATTTTTTTGGAGTAAAATTTGGATTTTTGTCTGTCAAGAGGCGGAGACACAAACTTATCGTAGGGAAACACAAACTAACTTAGACAGACTATGGACATGAAACAAAAAACAAAAAAATACTTACTGTGATGTGAAGCGAGCAGCATGAACTATGAGGTGAAAAAAACTAGCATGAACAGAGCATACAAAGAACAATGACGCCAGGCCAACTGCCTGGCAACTACAAGCTTAAACAATAGTGACAAGATTAACACAGGTGCGTGAGTCCTAAACAAATCAGGTGCGTGAGTCCAAATGAGTACAGGTAAAACTGATGAGTTGTCATGGAAACTAAAAAAACCAGGGTGTGCAAAAACAGGAACTAATGGAGTCAAAAGCAAACAGAATATAACTAAAAAAAACATGATATCGTCATAATTTTGATAAGTAAAATTCCAATTATTATTACATTGACAAAATTACAAAGTTTTCTTGTAAAATTGTGACTATTGTCGAGTAAAATGACAACTATTTTCATAAAATTGTCAACATTTTAAGCTTATCATGTAAAATTGCAACTGTTATTGAGTAAAACTCCAAAATTAAAATTTGTTCTTGTAAAATGTTGACTTGCGTTGAGTAAAATGACAACTTATATTATACTACTGCTAAATTTCTAAGTTATTCTGGTGAAATTGGCACCTTTTTCTTGTGAAATTCCAACTAATTTCTACAACAAGCTTTTTTACATTTGCATAGTATGTATATATTATTAATGTTGTCAATACACATCTTTATATATCTAGTAAGGGTGGTCCTAAAGAGGTAGGCATTTTTGGGAGGGCTCAAGAAGGTATGAAGTACAATAATATGTGTGTGTTCTTGTATTTCTCCCCTTCTTGAGACATCAACAGGGTAAAGTTGCGTCCATATGAGGACTGGTGAACAAGTGAGGACATAAATCATGGTCCCAATACGGGAAAACCATCACATCTAATAGAGAATGTCTCATTGACACCCCTGGTGGTGATATCCATCAAAATGAGGGTGGTCCTAAAAAGGAGGGATTTTTTCTAATTGACTGTGTGTCGGTTTTAAAAGTGCTCCCCCTCTGGTCAACATATGAAATAACAAGTGTGTGTAAGAAATTGAAATGCGCCCCCTTTGTCCAATTTTTTTTTTATTTTAGTAAATATATGTGTGTATATAGAGACATACTGTAATAACTTGAAGTAAATAATGAAGATTAAAACCCAATTACAAAAAAAAACCCTAAAAGTTGTCTTTTTCTCACAGTATGTCGACTTTTTTCTTATAAAATTGGGAACAATTTCTCATATTCTTTCTGTTTCTGTAATATTGCGATATTTTCTTGCAAAATGATATATTTTTCATGTTAAGTTATTACTTTTACTGCAGAATTGGTGACACATGTTGTATAAAATTCGGACTTTTATCACAATATTGCCAATTTTGCTGTTGATTTTGCAAAATAGTGTACATTTTTGAGTATAATCATGAATTGAGTGAATTTGACCAAGTACAATTGTTCATATTCTTTCTGTTTCTGTAATAATGCAATATTTTCTTATAAAATTATAACTTATTTTGTTTTTGTAAAATTATTACTTTTTTTTGTACAATTATTACTTTTTTTGTAAAATTATTACTTTTTTTAATGCAAAATAGTGACATTTGTCATATACAATTCTGACTTTGATGACAACATTGCCAATTTTGTTGTTCTTGTAAAATAGTGTACATTTTACTCGAGTGAATTTTGCCAAGTACGATTTCTCATATTCTTTCAGTTTTTGTAATATTGTGATATTTTCTTGCAAAATGAATACTTTTTCAAGTAAATTATTTTACTTCTTACTGCAAAATTGGTGACATTTTTTATATAAAATTTCGACTTTTATCGCAACATTGCCAATTTTGTTGTTGTTCTTGTATAATTGTGTACACTGAAGTCATGGTCCAAAGACGGAAAAAAACATCACATCTAATAGAGAATGTCTCATTGGCACCCCTGGTGGTGATATCCATCGAAATGAGGGTGGTCCCAAAAAGGAGGGATTTTTTCAAATTGACTATGTGTCGCTTTTAAAAGTGCTCCCCCAACATATGAAATAACAAGTGTGTGTAAGAAATTGAAATGCACCCCCTTGGTCCAATATATTAATCAATCAATCAATGTTTATTTATATAGCCCCAAATCACAAATGTCTCAAAGGACTGCACAAATCATTACGACTACAACATCCTCGGAAGAACCCACAAAAGGGCAAGGAAAACTCACACCCAGTGGGCAGGGAGAATTCACATTCAGTGGGACGCCAGTGACAATGCTGACTATGAGAATTCTTGGAGAGGACCTCAGATGTGGGCAACCCCCCCCCTCTAGGGGACCGAAAGCAATGGATGTCGAGCGGGTCTAACATGATACTGTGAAAGTTCAATCCATAGTGGCTCCAAGACAGCAGTGAGAGTCCCGTCCACAGGAAACCATCTCAAGCGGATCAGCAGCGTAGAGATGTCCCCAACCGATACAGGCGAGCGGTCCATCCTGGGTCCCGACGAGCGGTCCATCCTGGGTCTCGACTCTGGACAGTCAGTACTTCATCCATGGTCATCGGACCGGACCCCCTCCACAAGGGAGCGGGGGACATAGGAGAAAGAAAAGAAGCGGCAGATCAACTGGTCTAAAAAGGAGGTCTATTTAAAGGCTAGAGTATACAAATGAGTTTTAAGGTGAGACTTAAATGCTTCTACTGAGGTAGCATCTCGAACTGTTACCGGGAGGGCATTCCAGAGTACTGGAGCCCGAACGGAAAACGCTCTATAGCCCGCAGACTTTTTTTGAGCTCTAGGAATCACTAATAAGCCGGAGTCTTTTGAACGCAGATTTCTTGCCGGGACATACGGTACAATACAATCGGCAAGATAGGATGGAGCTAGACCGTGTAGTATTTTATACGTAAGTAGTAAAACCTTAAAGTCACATCTTAAGTGCACAGGAAGCCAGTGCAGGTGAGCCAGTACAGGCGTTATATGATCAAACTTTCTTGTTCTTGTCAAAAGTCTAGCAGCCGCATTTTGTACCAACTGTAATCTTTTAATGCTAGACATTGGGAGACCCGAAAATAATACGTTACAGTAATCGAGACGAGACGTAACAAACGCATGGATAATGATCTTGGCGTCTCTAGTGGACAAAATGGAGCGAATTTTAGCGATATTACGGAGATGAAAGAAGGCCGTTTTAGTAACGCTTTTAATGTGTGACTCAAAGGAGAGAGTTGGGTCGAAGATAATACCCAGATTTTTTACAGAGTCACCTTGTTTTATTATTTGGTTGTCAAATGTTAAAGTTGTATTATTAAATAGAGGTCGGTGTCTAGCAGGACCGATAATCAGCATTTCCGTTTTTTTGGCATTAAGTTGCAAAAAGTTAGCGGACATCCATTGTTTAATTTCATTAAGACACGCTTCCAACTGACTACAGTCCGGCGTGTTGGTCAGCTTTAGGGGCATGTAAAGTTGGGTGTCATCAGCATAACAGTGAAAGCTAATACCGTATTTGCGTATATTTTTTTAAATAAATACATATGTATGTAGATACATACTGTAATAACTTGAAGTAAATAAGGAAGATTAAAAGCCAAAGACAAACAAAACAATAATTAGTCTTTTTTTCACAGTGTGTCGACCTTTTTCAAATAAAATTGTGAACGATTGCGCCTATTCTTTCTGTTTCTGTAATATTGCGATATTTTCTTGGAAAATGGTTAATCTTTCATGTAAAGTTATTACTTTTTTACTGCAAAATGGTGACATTTAATCTTTAAAATTCTGACATTTATCACGATATTGCCAAAGTTGTTGTTGTTCTTGTAAAAGAGTGTACATTTTTGGAGTAAAATTATGACTCGAGTGAATTTTGCCAAGTACAATTCCTCATATTCTTTCTGTTTCTGTAATATTGAAATATTTTCTCGTAAAATTGTTGCTATTTTTTTTTTTGTAAAACTATTACTTTTTTAAAAAAAAAACATTACTTTTTAATTCAGGATGGTGATATTTGGCGTATAAAATTCTGAGTTGATCATAATATTGCCAATTTTTTTGTTGTTCTTTAAAAGTACTGACATTTTTGGAGTAAAATTATGACTTTTGTCATAATTTTGCTAAGTAAAATTCCGTTAATTATTATATTGAAATAATTCCAAAGTTTTCTTGTAAAATTATGACTTTTGTCGAGTAAAATGACGACTCTTTTCATAAAATTGCCAACATTTTAAGCTTATCTTGTAAAAGTGCAACTGTTATTGAGTAAAATTCCAACTTTTATCATAATATTGCACAAATGTTTAGTTTTTCTTGTAAAATTGCAACTTTTATTGAGTAACATTCCAACTTTTATCATAATATTGCACAAATGTTCAGTTTTTCTTGTAAAATTGCACCTTTTATTGAGTAAAATTCCAACTTTTATCATAATATTGCACAAATGTTCAGTTTTTCTTGTAAAATTGCAACTTTTATTGTGTAAAATTCCAACTTTTATCATAATATTTCACAAATGTTCCATTTTTCTTGTAAAATTTTGACTTGCTTTGAGTACAACTCCGACTTTTATTACAATACTGCCAAAATTCCAAGTTTTTCTGGTGAAATTATGACCTTTTTCTTGTGAAATTCCAGCTGATTTTTCACAACAAGCTTTTTTTTTATATTTGCATAGTATGTATTTATTATTAATGTTGCAAATAAATAAATATTTTGTTGTGGAAAGAGTGGTCCTAGAGAGGTAGGCATTTTTCGCAGGTCCCTAGAAGGTACGAAGTACAACAATGTGTGTGTGTCATTCTATTCTTCGGTGTCTGTATAAAAAGGAACACTTGTTGTTATTTAAACGACTCATCCGTCCATTTGAAAGATTATTGCAACATATTTTCTTCAGGTAGCCATTATCAGCCACCTGCTGGGTGTCCTAATTGTTCCACATTCGTATACGTGCAAGCGAAGGCTTCTACTCCTAAACGCCTGCACACAAAAGAGCAAAAATTGGTCCAAACATGCACTCCTACTGCGTTGCCAGTTCTATTATTGTTCCTGACAAATACACAACATGGTGTCGCTGTTATTAAACCACCAGTGTCTGATCCCCGTAAATCGGATTACCTCGACATTTGTCACACCACTAAATGCAACTGGAACTTTACAGTGAAGTGTTTCCTGTACATTCCTTTAATTTCTGCGACCTGGAAAATTTACCTTCAGAACCGCAAATGTAAAGATAAATACATTTAAAAATATAGGCTCCAGCAACCCCCCTTGATCCTGAAAGAGACAAGCGGTAGAAAATGGATGGATGGATGGATATTTTGCAATTGTCATGACTTGGATTTGGGTGAGGGTTGGATTGGAGCGGACACGGCGTAAAGGTAAAGACCTCCTTAATTTTACTCAAAAAAAAGAAACAAACGAAGAGCGCTCGCAGGGGAGGTACAAAAACTTAGCTGTAAAAACAAAAACTTGTACTAAGGCAAAACTATGAACATAAAACCAAAACTTGCACTATGGCATGAATAACAAAATAACTTACTTTGAACGAGATATGGACATGGATCATCGGCATAGAAGACATGGGTGTGGAGAAGGTGATAGTGGGTGATGTCGCCAGGCTGACTACCTGGCAACTGTGGCTTAAATAATACTGTGGTGACTGAAAACAGGTGCGTGACATGGGGACAGGTGAAAACTAATGGGTTGACATTGAAACAAAACAATAAAACAGGAACAAATCACAAAGACATGACACCAATACAGGAAGGTAACATGTCATGTTTTAAAATTAGCAGAAGCATAACAATTCATCCATAGACCGACCTATCGATTTTTATTACTTTGATCCAATTACACCAATCTGTGGCAAGTTGGCCTTCTGGTAAATATATTCCCTATTTTTCCGGCTACAAGGCGCACTTAAAATCTTTTCATTTTCTCAAAAATCAAGAGTGCGCCTTACAACCCGGTGCGCCTAATGTACGGGATAATTCTGGTTGTGCTTACCGACCTACAACCTATTTTATTTTGTACATGGTGTAATGATTAGTGTGACCAGTAGATGGCAGTCACATAAGAAATACATGTTTTTGATTGATTGATTGAAATTTTTTATGAGTAGATTGCACAGTACAGTACATATTCCATACAATTGACCACTAAATGGTAACACCCCAATAAGTTTTTCAACTTTTTTAAGTCGGGGTCCACGTTAATTAATTCATGGTACAAATATATACTATCAGCATAATACAGTCATCACACAAGTTAATCATCAGAGTATAAACATTGAATTATAGACTGCAATATGACGCCAGTAAACAACACCAAAACTCTAAATGTTCCATTTAAATATAAAACATTACACAAAGGCGCTCAAAAATGCAATGCTTTTAAAAAAAGCTTAAAAAAAAACCTTCTTTTTAAAAAAAAAAAAGCCTTTTTTTTAGTTATATGTGTGCTAGTTCTAGCTTTAATTTTTCTTACTATTTATTTTACTTGTTGGGGGGCAGTTATTTTTGGTTCTAGCGTTGTTGTTTTCTAAATGCACTGCAGCACTGTGAGGTTGTTTCTTCAATGTAAAGTGCTTTTACAAATAAAATCTATTATTATTATCATTATTATTACAAACCCCGTTTCCATATGAGTTGGGAAATTGTGTTAGATGTAAATATAAACAGAATACAATGATTTGCAAATCCTTTTCAAGCCATATTCAGTTGAATATGCTACAAAGACAACATATTTGATGTTCAAACTCAATTTTTTTTTTTCTTGGAAATAATAATTAACTTAGGCCCTGCGATGAGGTAGCGACTTGTCCAGGGTGTACCCCGCCTTCCGCCCGATTGTAGCTGAGATAGGCACCAGTGCCCCCCCGTGACCCCAAAGGGAATAAGCGGTAGAAAAATGGATTGATGGATGGATAATTAACTTTGAGTTTCATGGCTGCAACACGTGCCAAAGTAGTTAGGAAAGGGCATGTTCACCACTGTGTTACATCACCTTTTCTTTTAACAACACTCAATAAACGTTTGGGAACTGAGGAAACTAATTGTGAAACTTTGAAAGTGGATTTTTTTCCCATTCTTCATAAAACCACTGTCAGTAACTACAGCTGGCCGCTACATCTGTAAGTGCAAGTTAAAACTCTACTATGCAAACAACACCCATTTATCAACAATATCCTGAAACGCCGCCAGCTTTTCTGGTTCCGAGATCATCTAAGATGGACTGATGCAAAGTGGAAAAGTGTTCTGTGGTCTGACGAGTCCACATTTCAAATTATATTTGGAAACAGAGGACGTGGTGTCCTCCGGAACAAAGAGGAAAATAACCATCCGGATTGTTTAGGCGCAAAGTTGAAAAGCCAGCATGTGTGATGGTATGGGGGTGCATTAGTGCCCAAGGCATGGGTAACTTACACATCTGTGAAGGCACCATTAATGCTGAAAGGTACATACAGGTTTTGGAGCAACATATGCTGTCATCCAAGCAACGTTATCATGGACGCCCCTGCTTATTTCAGCAAGACAATGCCAAGCCACGTGTTGCAACAGCGTGGCTTTGTAGTAAAAGAGTGCGGGTACTTTCCTGGCCCGCCTGCAGTCCAGACCTGTCTCCCATGGAAAATGTGTGGCGCATTATGAAGCGTAAAATAGGACAGCGGAGACCCCGGACTGTTGAAGGACTGAAGCTCTACATAAAACAAGAATGGGAAAGAATTCCACTTTCAAAGCTTCAACAATTAATTTCCTCAGTTCCCAAACGTTTATTGAGTGTTGTTATAAGAAAAGGGGATGTAACACTGGGGTTTCATGGTGGCAGATGTTGTCTGTCTATCTGTGTTGGCCCTGCGATGAGGTGGCAACTTGTCCAGGGTGCACCCCGCCTTCCGCCCAATTGTAGCTGAGATAGGCGCCAGCGCCCCCCGCGACCCCAATAGGGAATAAGCATTAGAAAATGGATGGATGGCTGTAACACAGTGGTGAACATGCCCTTTCCCAACTACTTTGGCACGTGTTGCAGCCATGAAATTCTAAGTTAATTATTATTTGCAAAACATCAAATATGTTGTCTTTGTAGCATATTCAACTGAATATGGCTTGAAAAGGATTTGCAAATCATTGTATTCTGTTTATATTTACATCTAACACAATTTCCCAACTCATAAGGAAACAGGGTTTGTACCTGTCCACCAATGGAAAGGAACAACTCAGAATCCGAAGCGGACCACATCATCAAACATCTGTCGGTTAGTTCACTAACTACCTGACTACGTGCTCCAGCCAGAGGGGTCATTAAGACCTCCGTCGAGTCACTTGGTCGGTCCGTCGTTTATCTCATTAGTCAATCAGCCATTCAGACTTTCTGTGTCGGCTCTTATGTAAGCGAGCATGGCGACAGATGCTGAATCATCAGCTGGCCGCTGGAATGCCCTCTCTACCCAGAGGGCTGCACCACACCCCCACACACACACACCCCCACACACACTATACACACGCACTCTCAGCATGTCATGCACTATTTCCCATCCTTGAGAGACGAGTGGGATTGCGAGACAAAAGGAAGCGGCAAAGGTGGATCGGCGACCGTGGTTGAAGAAGAAGAAGACGCGGGAAGAAGAAAGGCGGGCGAGATCTTCCCGCCGCTGCCTGTCAGGGTTTGATGTGCTTTAAAAAAGCTTTTTCATGTTACGCAACTTTGAAGAGCACGCCTTTGATGTCGGTAGTTTGTTAGCTGTTGGCGTAATCTTGCTACCTACTCCGCTCGCTCCCCCCCCGCCTGCAATTTATCTGATTAGCGAATTAGCATCCGTCATTTACAGTACGGTACATTACAGCCGTTACATGACGTTAAAGCGCACCCGGCAGTGGAGGATCCTCAATGGGGTCTTGGGGCACCAGGAGGTTAACCCCTTTACTACTGTTACCCCAGGTGGGCCTTGGCAAAGACCTAGTACCTGACCGCCCCCTAGCCAGGGATAACATGAAGACCTCAACGGCGGAGCAGGCGGAAGACGGTAGATAAGATTAAGATAGTACTTTATTTATTCCGTCAGGAGAGTTCCTTCAGGAAAATTAAAATTTTCAGCACAATCCCATTCAGGTTTAGACAAACATTACAGGGAGACAGAACAGGATCGCTGACGGGTCTGCCGGCTTCCAGCGCCCCTTACAAATAAGATGAGATAAAGGTAAACAAAGGGGGGGGGAATAGAAGATTAAAATAAAATTTAAAAAATCGGTCTTTGCCTGGGCCCTGGAGATGAGGTGCAGACTGAGGCCAAGGGAAAAAAACAAATAAATAAAAAAAAATAAAAAAAATAACTCATAACCATGGTACACATCCCTCTTCCATGTGTGTAAGAGGGAAACCTCAAACATCAAAGAACACAGGGGACATTAAAGACATTAAAGCAGCAGATACAACCAGACACTTCTACATACAGCTATGAATAAAAATGTAAGATGTAAGAACTACCACAACGGCTGCGAAGGCGGAGGAAGGCTGCAGCAGAAAAGGGTCCCCAGTCGTCTTGGACTCAATGCCACTGGACCCTGACCCGATTCTGTCAAGGATCGTGTGGTGACTGTCTGTGCACCGGTCTTCAACGTAAGGGTGTGTGTGTGTGTGTGTGTGTGTGTGTGTGTGTGTGTGTGTGTGTGTGTGTCCACCCTTCTTGAGACATCAACAAGGAAAAGTTCTGTCCATATGAGGACCGGTGAACAAGTTAGGACATAAATCATGGTCCCGATACGGACAAACCATTGCATGTAATAGGGAGCCAAACACTACACATTATTAATAACCAGAGGAGCCTGTTCAGTTCTAGACTGCTTCATCCCAAGTGCAGGACTACGAGACTCAAAAACTCCTTCCTCTGGGGGGTACAAGGATGACAATAACAAAACAATAACATTGCAATACTTTTTCATAACATGCTCACTACTGCCTAGTTTCTCTTCTTATATTCTTATTTTACTGTTATATTTTTATCCCCATTGTTGCTTTTTTTTTTTTTTTAATTTTAATATTTTTCTATTTTGTTTCCATTTTAACCCCATTATTTACTTTTTACTTTTTAATTGATCTCAACTCTTTACACTGCTGCTGGAATTTGTATTTTCCCTGAAGAAACTCTCTTGAGGGAATCATCCATCCATCCATTTTCTACCGCTTATTCCCTTTTTGAGGGCGCCTATCTCAGCTACAATCGGGCGGAAGGCGGGGTACACCCTGGACAAGTTGCCACCTCATCGCAGGGCCCCTGAGGGAATCAATAAAGTACTATCCATCCATCCATCCATCGAGTTTGTGAACATTGCCCCAAAGTCGGGATTTGTTTTGTTGATTTTGTCACACCTGGGTGAAGTCTTGTCTGGGTTTTGGTCTGGTTTCATGTTTTTTCATTTCCTGTTTTATTTTGAAATGCTGACTCTCCCCCTCGTTTCAGATCACTTGCCCTTCCTCCTGTTTCACTGGTCTGATGTCCTTCCCGATTGCCTGATTGTGCCCACCTGTGTCATCTTGGAGAATCTGTCGACCCCGGTGGTGTTACCTCTTGAGACCGGGAGGCCCGTGATGAAGTCCATAGAGATGTTCGACCATGGTCTGGAGGGGATGAGCAGAGGCTGTAGAAGTCCAACACGTGACCCGGAGGATGTTTTATTGCACGCCTCGATGTACTCCCGGACCCCCGCTTCCATGGATGGCCACCAGAACCGCTGTGAGATGGTCAACATAGTTCTCCGGACCCCCGGATGGCAAGTAAGCAGCAAGGTCGTCCGACCAGTGAAACAGGAGGAAGGGCAAGTGATCTGAAACGAAGAGTCAGTATTTCAAAATAAAACAGGAAATGAAAACACATGAAACCAGACCAGAACCCAGACAAGACTTCACCCAGGTGGGACAGATTTAATGGACATACAAAAGTAAACATGGACAGTTGCAAAGGCAGCAATATATGATCAAACAAGACGCCAGCTAAAGAAAGACTTCCCTTTCATCCCTGAAAAAACCTCCATAAAGGGCTACACCCCCAGCAGGGGGTCGTCATACTCGGAGTGACCGCCCATGACGCAACAGCCGCCTGAACCTGGACTCCCGTTGGACTGAAATACTGATGGAACAATCGCACATTTTTGAAAAAAAATTGTTTGCTCTTCAATAGATAAAAATAAATATATATTTTACACGGAATGAGAATCAGAAGTAATTGAATAATCTGCGAGGGGAAATGAACATTTTTCAGCACAATCCCATTCAAGATCAGACAAACATTACAGGGAGACAGAACAGGATCGCTGACGGGTCTGCCCTTACTATAAAAAAAGTGAGAAACAGGTAATCGCTGGGGGCAAAATGCAGTCTAAAAACCTCATAGCCATAGCACACATAAACATAGATAGATAGATAGATAGATAGTACTTTATTGATTCCTTCAGGAGAGTTCCTTCAGGAAAATTAAAATTCCAGCAGCAGTGTACAGAGTTGAGATCAATTAAAAAGTAAAAAGTAAATAATGGGGGTTTAAAAGGAAACAAAATAGAGAAATATTACAAAAAGAATAAAAACAATGGGAATAACAATATAACAGTAAAATAAGAATATAACAAGACAAAGTAGGTAGTAGTGACCATGTTATGAAAACGTATCACACTGTTAATGTTTTGCATCCCCTGTCATCCTAGTACCCCCCGTCCCAGAGAGGAGTTGTACAGTCTAATGGCGTGTGGGACAGAGGAGTTCTTGAGTCTATTAGTCCTGCACTTGGGATGAAGCAGTCTAGAACTGAACAGGCTCCTCTGGCTACTGATAACGCTATGCAGAGGGTGACTGGCATCATCCAGGATGCTCACTACTTTGTCCACAGTCCTCTTCTCTGCCACCGTCACCAGTGAGTCCAGTTTCATTCCCATTGTAGAACCGACCCGCCTGATCAGTTTCTCCAGTCTGGAGCTGTCCTTCTTAGATGTACTGCCCCCCCCAGGACACTACCATGTAGAACAGAACCCTGGCAACCACAGACTGGTAGTACATCCACAGGAGTTTTTTGCATAATAAATGGGTTGTACTTGTATAGCGCTTTTCTACCTTCAAGGTACTCAAAGCGCTTTGACACTACTTCCACATTTACCCATTCACTCACACATTCACACACTGATGGAGGGAGCTGCCATGCAAGGCGCCAACCAGCACACATCAGGAGCAAGGGTGAAGTGTCTTGCTCAGGACACAACGGACGTGACGAGGTTGGTACTAGGTGGAGATTGAACCAGGGACGCTCGGGTTGCGCACGGCCACTCTCCCCACTGCGCCACGCCGTCCCCTTTAGCATCTTTGTTTTCTACCTGTCAACTGTCAGTTTAGCATCTTTGTTTTCTACCTGTCAACTGTCACTTTAGCATCTTTGTTTTCTACCTGTCAACTGTCAGTTTAGCATCTTTGTTTTCTACCTGTCAACTGTCACTTTAGCATCTTTGTTTTCTACCTGTCAACTGTCAGTTTAGCATCTTTGTTTTCTACCTGTCAACTGTCACTTTAGCATCTTTGTTTTCTACCTGTCAACTGTCAGTTTAGCATCTTTGTTTTCTACCTGTCAACTGTCACTTTAGCATCTTTGTTTTCTACCTGTCAACTGTCAGTTTTGCATCTTTGTTTTTTACCTGTCAACTGTCAGTGTAGCATCTTTGTTTTCTACCTGTCACCTGTCAGGTTTGAATTTTTGTTTTCTACATGTCAACTGTCAGTTTAGCATCTTTGTTTTCTACCTGTCAACTGTCAGTTTGGCATCTTTGTTTTCTACCTGTCAACTGTCACTTTAGCATCTTTGTTTTCTACCTGTCAACTGTCAGTTTAGCATCTTTGTTTTCTACCTGTCAACTGTCACTTTAGCATCTTTGTTTTCTACCTGTCAACTGTCAGTTTAGCATCTTTGTTTTCTACCTGTCAACTGTCACTTTAGCATCTTTGTTTTCTACCTGTCAACTGTCAGTTTTGCATCTTTGTTTTTTACCTGTCAACTGTCAGTGTAGCATCTTTGTTTTCTACCTGTCACCTGTCAGGTTTGAATTTTTGTTTTCTACATGTCAACTGTCAGTTTAGCATCTTTGTTTTCTACCTGTCAACTGTCAGTTTGGCATCTTTGTTTTCTACCTGTCAACTGTCACTTTAGCATCTTTGTTTTCTACCTGTCAACTGTCAGTTTAGCATCTTTGTTTTCTACCTGTCAACTGTCAGTTTAGCATCTTTGTTTTCTACCTGTCAACTGTCAGTTTAGCATCTTTGTTTTCTACCTGTCAACTGTCACTTTAGCATCTTTGTTTTCTACCTGTCACCTGTCAGGTTTGAATTTTTGTTTTCTACATGTCAACTGTCAGTTTAGCATCTTTGTTTTCTACCTGTCAACTGTCAGTTTAGCATCTTTGTTTTCTACCTGTCACCTGTCAGGTTTGAATTTTTGTCTTCTACATGTCAACTGTCAGTTTAGCATCTTTGTTTTCTACCTGTCAACTGTCAGTTTGGCATCTTTGTTTTCTACCCATCAACTATATAAGTAAACATTGATTGATTGATTGATTGAACTGTCAGTTTTGCATCTTTGTTTTTTACCTGTCAACTGTCAGTTTTGCATCTTTGTTTTTTACCTGTCACCTGTCACTTTAGCATCTTTGTTTTTTACCTGTCAACTGTCAGTTTAGCATCTTTGTTTTCTACCTGTCAGGTTTGAATTTTTGTTTTCTACATGTCAACTGTCAGTTTAGCATCTTTGTTTTCTACCTGTCAACTGTCAGTTTGGCATCTTTGTTTTCTAACTGTCCGTTTAGCATCTTTGTTTTCTACCTGTCAACTGTCAGTTTGGCATCTTTGTTTTCTAACTGTCCGTTTAGCATCTTTGTTTTCTACCCATCAACTGTCAGTTTTGCATCTTTGTTTTCTACCTGTCAACTGTCAGTTTGGCATCTTTGTTTTCTAACTGTCCGTTTAGCATCTTTGTTTTCTACCCATCAACTGTCAGTTTTGCATCTTTGTTTTTTACCTGTCAACTGTCAGTTTGGCATCTTTGTTTTCTAACTGTCCGTTTAGCATCTTTGTTTTCTACCCATCAACTGTCAGTTTGGCATCTTTGTTTTTTACCTGTCAACTGTCAGTTTGGCATCTTTGTTTTCTAACTGTCCGTTTAGCATCTTTGTTTTCTACCTGTCAACTGTCAGTTTAGGCTGCTCGCCGGCTCCTCATCACCACTCCAAGATGGCGGCCCAATTTCTCGCGTCACAGCAGCCAATGCTGTGTCTACTAATAAAATGTCTCTGGGCTAGACAATTAGCAGAAAAGATTGACGTCATTTGTATGTTTTGTGTTGTCAGAGATGCATTACCACCAGGAACAGCACCCCCTGGTGTCGGGGGTGCTGTAAGAGGGAAACATGGAACAAAACGAAGGACATTGAAGATATTAAAAGAGCAGAGCTGATGCAATTAGCCCTTCTACACACAACCACAAAAGTGAAGTGGATTATATTTATATAGCGCTTTTTCTGTCAGCATGTCATCAGGGTAACATCCACAATCTAACGGACAGTCGGAAAGAGCCAACCAGGACTTAGAGGCAGCCCTGAGATGTGTTTGTCACCAGCATCCATGACTGTGGTCCACCTATCTCCCATGGGTGGAGGATGCCCGTAAAACCCTCATCTGTTCATCTACTGGTCTGTCTCCTTTTCATGTAGTGCATGGTTTTCTACCTCCCATCTTCTCCTTTCAAGAAGTCGAGTCCACTGCCCCCTCCGTGACTGCCGTCCTGCGCCGTGTGCACCGTCTGTGGCGTGATACCCGTGCCGCTTTGTCTCGCACGGCCAGTCGAAACCAGATCATGGCAAATTGAAGCAGATGATCACTCCCCTCACAGCTCGACTTAAAGTGCCCAAGTCTTTCAAGTCTTATCCAGTCTACCATGTCTCTCGCCTGAAACCCGTAGAGTCAAGCGACCTTAGCCCTCCACCAGGGTCTCCCCCAGCTCCTCAGCAGGTGGAGGGGTCATCCAGCCTTTACTGTCAACACCATTCTGGACGCCAGGAAGCGGAGCAGGGGGGCGCAATTTCTGATGGACTGGAAGGGTAACCCGCCAGAGGATTGTTCTTGGATTTCACGTTCCCTTATTATACGGGTGCTGGTCATATTATTAGAATATCATGAAAACGTTGATTTATTTCATTAATTCCATTTAGAAAGTCAAACTTGTATAATGTATACATTCATTCCAAACAAACTGATACATTTCAAGTTTTTTTTTTTTGCCAAAAAGGAGATGATTATAGCTGACTACCAATGAAAACCCTAAATTCAACATCTCAGAAAATATGAATATGGTGAAAAGGTCAGATATTGAAGACACCTGGTGCCACACTCTAATTAGCTAACTAACTCCAAACACCTGGTAAAGCCTTTAAATGGTCTCTCGTTTTGATTCTGTATGACACACAATCATGGGGAAGACTGCTGACTTGACAACTGTCCAAAAGATGGCCATTGATACTTTAAAGAAGGAGGGCAAGACACAAAAGGTCATTGCCAAAGAGGTTGGATGTTCCCAGAGCTCTGTGTCCAAGCACATTAATAGAGAGACCAAGGGAAGACAAAGATGTGGTAGAAAAAAAGTGTACAAGCAAGAGGGATAACCGCGCCCTGGAGAGGATTGTCAAACAAAACCGATTAAAAAATATGGGGGAGATCCACAAAGAGTGGACTGCAGCTGGAGTCAGTGCTTCAAGAACCACCACGCACCGACGTATGCAAGACATGGGCTTCAGCTGTCGCATTCCTTGTGTAAAGCCACTCTTGAATAAGAGACAATGTCAAAAGCGTCTCGCCTGGGCTCAAGACAAAAAGGACTGGACTGCTGCTGAGTGGTCCAAAGTTATGTTTTCAGATGAAAGTCAATTTTGTACCTCCTTTGGAAATCAAGGTCCCAGAGTCTGGAGGAAGACAGGAGGTCCGCCAGGTAGCATCCGTTGATTAAGGGGGGAATACTGTCACCTCCTGCTGCCATCTTGTGGTTTGTGTTCAGTTTGCCTTTGTTGGTGCAACAGACCTGGCTCTTATTGTTGTCTTCTTCCTAGAGTTCCTGTGTTTCCCTGTGGGCGGAGTTGTGAGACGTGCACAGCTGCTTCCAATCTTCCCGACACTATTCAAGCAGCACCTCGATAGCTGGATGGCACTCGGCAATTCCAGTCATTGACTTTGTTTGGATGAAGACTCCTACACTCCAAGTATTTTTGCTACATACCGTCTAGACTACTTCCGGTGCCATCCAGCGTGGTATGTACTTGTTAGTTGGCACGTCTTGCAACTTCGACCCTAGTTTTAGTTAGTTTGTAGTTTGGCTTTAGTTCTTTTTATCACGGTGCTCTTTTGTGTTCACTTTTTTCGCACCGCCGCTTTTTGTTACATTCTAGTTTTGGATCATTGTTGTGATTGCTTCTTTGTTGTGAAGTAAAAATCTATTTACTCTCAAATCCACCTGCATCTTTGGGTTCCTCTGTTAATTACATTGTGACATTTTCTCTAGTGACTCAAAGCGCTTTACATAGTGAAACCCAACATCTAAGTTACATTTAAATCAGTGTGGGTGGCACTGGGAGCAGGTGGGTAAAGTGTCTTGCCCGAGGACACAACGGCAGTGACTAGGAAGCGGGGCTTGAACTTGCAACCCTCAAGTTGCTGGCACGGCCACTCTACCTACCGAGCTATACCGCCCCAAAAAGTAAAACAACAACAACAAAAAAATAAGAAAACATATACACTGTGGTGGCCTCTGCGGTGTTCCATGCCATGGTCTGCTGGGGCGGGGAGCAGACCCAACAAAGCAACCTCTAACCTCGACCGCCCAGTCCGCTTAGCTGAGCGTGGATACGTCCAAAGAGCCCGAGGCGTCCGATACCTGCTCATTCAGCCAAGACACCGTGAAGCCCGTCTGTCCCGACACTCAGCGCCAGCTCCGCAGTTCTGTCCCTTCACCCGCATCTCCTCCAGTCTCTCCAAACAGACTCTGGTGTGGCAGAGACCCGGCAGCTGGTCTCCACAACCAAAAGGCTCCTGGGAGTTAAACCCCAAAGCCCACAAAAAGCTCCACAGAAGTCACGAAAGTGCCACCCCTTGTCGGACAGTCCCAAAGGGTCCCGAGCCAAAAGGCAGAAAACCCCCCACATGAAAACCAGAGGGAAACATCAGGAACACAAAATGATGACACAAGAGCACAGAGCTCCTCCCACCAGCAGCTACACCCCATTTTTACTGTATTCATAGAAATATAAAACTGTATTAAAAAAACAAAACTTCTTAAATTCTAGGTCAAGGGGGTTACCAACAGTCTACTGCCAAGCCAGTCAGAGCTTTTCTTCCAGTCACTCACACACTCACACACACGCGCACCAGTGATCCACAGAGATTCAACCGCGAAACAGACGTACAGCTTGTGAGAAAGTTAATGAAGTGAATTAATTAACGCATATTATGTTTTGCATACGGTGAAAGTTCATATTCATCTTGGAGAAAGCAAACCAGCAAGTTTAATTAAATAATGGAATATCAGCTTGAGCACATAATTAGATAAGGTCCTTCAGTTTGACATTGGCAGGTAGATTGGATCACTTCGGGTAGGAAAGAGACCCCAATTGGGACTTCTCAAGGCAAAAGTGATAGCCCTGTCCTTGAGAAGAGACTACATGTCTAGCTCGACATCAACATTGAAGTTATGACTTAAAGCAGTTGTTTGCCAGAAACATACACATGAGCATCTTCTTTTGTGGTCAGGGTGTGCTGTCCTGACTTTGCACACACACCCAGAGTACAGAAAGGAGGAATACAAAAACTGATGGTTTGGCTTTTCCAAGTTAGGAGTGCCTAATTTTTTTGGACTTAACCTCCTCCAGGTTCTGCAGTATAACAACGCTTGCTTGTAAAAAAGCAACTTCCGGTTTCAGCAAAGCGTTGCCGATGTCTCTTTTGATCCAGCCGGAGTGTTTTGTCACCTTTCTGCCTGGGAAAGGGTGACAAGATGTGAAATGCACATCATTTCTAAACATTTCATCAAAAGGCTTTCAAAGGGTTACAAAAAATTACATTCTTCAAATCAGGTTGGGGGGGGAGGGGCTTTAATCCCAGGAACACCACCCTACCGTCGAGCATGGTGGTGGTAGTATTATGCTTTGGGCCTGTTTTGCTGACTATGGAACTGCTGCTTTACAGAGAGTAAATGTGACAATGAAACAGGAGGATTACCTCCAAATTCTAGTGGGCGTGTGTGATCTACTAAAACTGTATGTACAGTTGTGGTCAAAAGTTTACATACACTGGGGGGGTGTTGCAGTGGGCAGGGTTTCGGAGGCGGTGGTGTTTGGTGGTAGCGGGTGGGGTGAATATTGTAGCGTCCCGAAAGAGTTAGTGCTGCAATGGGGTCCGGGTATTTGTTCTGTTGTGTTTATGTTGTGTTACGGTGCGAATGTTCTCCCGAAATGTGTTTGTCATTCTTGTTTGGTGTGGGTTCACAGTGTGGCGCATATTTAAGTTGTTTATACGGCCACCCTCAGTGTGACCTGTATGTAAAAGCTGCATATATTATTAGATTGAGCCGGCATGCTGTTTACGTGGAGGAAAAGCGGACGCTAAAGGGAGTGTCCTTTAAGGCACACCGCCAATTTTGTTCTCCGGGCGGACATCGGTAGACATTCAGGAGAACAGTTGCCCCGGGAGATTTTGGGGAGGGGCACTGAAATTCGGGAGTCTCCCGGGAAAATCGGGAGGGTTGGCAAGTCTGTCCGAATATGATCAGCAGCAAAGTGAACAGCCGTCGACGTTGTGGCTCAGAGAGCGAACGCAGGCGACAACAAAGTAAGCCAGCTGGTGATGCTAACCATGCTAACTAGCGAGCCCTGATCGTCTTGCCAACCTTGAGACCTCTGAATTCGGGAGATGGGGGGTTGAAATGGGCAGTGTTTCAGAGGGGGCGGGGTTTGGTGCAAGCGGGGGATGTATATTTGAGTGTCCTGGAAGAGTTAGTGCTGCAACGGCGTCTGGGTATTTTTTCTGTTGTGTTTATGTTGTGTTATGGTGCGGATGTTCTCCCGAAATGTGTTTGTCATTCTTGTTTGGTGTGGGTTCACAGTGTGGCGCATATTAGTAAGAGTGTTAAAGTTGTTTATACGGCCACCCTCAGTGTGACCTGTATGGCTGTTGACCAAGTATGCATGCATTCACTTGTGTGTGTGTGTGTAGAAGCCGCATATATTTGTACGGAGTCAACGCGGACGTGACGACAGGTTGTAGAGGACGCTAAAGGCACGACCCCAATATTGTCGTCTGGGTGCAAATCGGAAGAAACTCGGGGGAATGGTCGTCCTGGGAGGGGCACTGAAATTTGGGAGTCTCTCCAGAAATTAGGGAAGGTTGGCAAGTATGAGTGAGTATTGCATTTTTTTTTACTTGTATTTTTTCGTACTTCATTAAAAAAGAAAATATTTTGACAAGAAAAATTCAAGTTTAAAAACGCGTTTTTGCTGATTTTTAAAAAAAAAAATTTAATTTAGCTTTTTCAAGCTCAATGAAGTATTTTCTCCCCTGACAACTCCAGGCTTGGCGTCTCTGCCACGCCCGCCTCAACCTGGGCTCCTGCTTGACTCAAATAAAAATGGAACAATGGCAATACACATATATATATATATATATATTTTTTTTTTTTCTGTCTCTCTTTCCCTCTCATCTCGTCGTTTTCTCACCGCAGCCTCCAAGCCGGCCCCCCACGTCCCCTCAGCATGGGTGATTCATTTGTCTGCGGCACAATACAGCACAACACGCCAGCGTCCATATTGCCACAATGCTTATTTGTCGAGCGGCCGGGATTTCATAAATGCCTTTCTTCTCCTTCCAGCGTCTTCCTTCTCCCGCTCCCTCATTTATTCTTTCTCTTTCCACCGCCGCCCCCCCCCCCCCGCCCCCCAAAAAACACCCACCCACCATCCCTCTCTCCTTTCCTTCGCTCTCTCATCAGACGGATGTAAGAATAGAACAGGGGAAGCCCTCTCACCTCTCCCTGCACGCCAGCTAATTAGCATATTCATGAGCGAGGGACCATAAATTATACATGAGTTCCGGGGGGGGGGGCAGAAGAATGACACACACACACACACACACACACACACACACACACACACACACACACACTCTTGTACTTCTTACCTTCTTGAGACCCCCCCCAAAAATGCCTACCTCTTTAGGACCACCCTTTCTAGATATATAAATATTAGTATTGACAACATTAATAAAATATACATACTATGCAAATATAAAAAAGCTGAGTTGGAATTTCAAAAGAAAAAGGTCACAATTTGAAAAATCGTCACTTTACTCAAAGCAAGTCAACATTTTTATAAGAAAAACTGAACGTTTCCGCAATATTATGATGAAAGTTGGAATTTTACTCAATAACAGTCACAATTTTACAAGAAAAGCTTCAACTTTTGACAATTTTATGAAAACAGTCGTAATTTTACTCAACAAAAATGACAATTTTATAAGAAAACTTAAAAATGTTGGCCATATTGTAATATACATTTGAAATTGACTTGCAAAATTAGGACGAAAGTCAAAATTTTTTGTTTGTAATTGTGTTTAATCTTCATTATTTACTTGAATTTATTACAGTATGTCTCTATATACATATGTGTTTTTTTCTTGTACTTCTGACCTTTTTGAGACCTCTGACAAATGCCTCCCTCTTTAGGACCACCCTTTCTAGATATATAAATATTAGTATGTACAAAATTAATAATATATACACACTATGCAAATATAAAACATCTTGTTTCGAAAAATGAGTTGGAATTTCACGTGAAAAAGGTCACAATTTGACCAGAAAAACTTAAAATTTTGGCAGTATTAATAATAAAAATCGTCATTTTACTCAACGCAAGTCAACATTTTTACAAGAAAAACTGAACATTTGTGCAATATTATGATACATGTTGGAATTTTACTCAATAACAGTCACAATTTTACAAGAAAAGCTTCAACTTTTGACAATTTTATGAAAACAGTCGTAATTTTACTCAACAAAAATGACAATTTTATAAGAAAACTTAAAAATGTTGGCTATATTGTAATATACATTTGAAATTGACTTGCAAAATTAGGACAAAAGTCATAATTTTTTGTTTTGTAATTGTTTTTAATCTTTATTATTTACTTCAAGTTATTACATTATGTATCTATATAAATATGTTTTTTTTTTTCTTGTACTTCTTACCTTCTTGAGACCTCTGACAAATGCCTACCTCTTTAGGACCACCCTTTCTAGATATATAAATATTAGTATTGACAACATTAATAAAATATACATACTATGCAAATATAAAAAAGCTTGTTGTGAAAAATGAGTTGGAATTTCAAAAGAAAAAGGTCACAATTTGAAAAATCGTCACTTTACTCAAAGCAAGTCAACATTTTTATAAGAAAAACTGAACGTTTCTGCAATATTATGAGGAAAGTTGGAATTTTACTCAATAACAGTCACAATTTTACAAGAAAAGCTTCAACTTTTGACAATTTTATGAAAACAGTCGTAATTTTACTCAACAAAAATGACAATTTTATAAGAAAACTTAAAAATGTTGGCTATATTGTAATATACATTTGAAATTGACTTGCAAAATTAGGACGAAAGTCAAAATTTTTTGTTTGTAATTGTGTTTAATCTTCATTATTTACTTGAATTTATTACAGTATGTCTCTATATACATATGTGTTTTTTTCTTGTACTTCTGACCTTTTTGAGACCTCTGACAAATGCCTCCCTCTTTAGGACCACCCTTTCTAGATATATAAATATTAGTATTGACAACATTAATAATATATACACACTATGCAAATATAAAAAATCTTGTTTCGAAAAATGAGTTGGAATTTCACGTGAAAAAGGTCACAATTTGACCAGAAAAACTTAAAATTTTGGCAGTATTAATAATAAAAATCGTCATTTTACTCAACGCAAGTCAACATTTTTACAAGAAAAACTGAACATTTGTGCAATATTATGATACATGTTGGAATTTTACTCAATAACAGTCACAATTTTACAAGAAAAGCTTCAACTTTTGACAATTTTATGAAAACAGTCGTAATTTTACTCAACAAAAATGACAATTTTATAAGAAAACTTAAAAAGGTTGGCCATATTGTAATATACATTTGAAATTGACTTGCAAAATTAGGACAAAAGTCATAATTTTTTGTTTTGTAATTGTTTTTAATCTTTATTATTTAATTCAAGTTATTACAGTATGTATCTATATAAATATGTTTTTTTTTTCTTGTACTTCTTACCTTTTTGAGACCTCTGACAAATGCCTACCTCTTTAGGACCACCCTTTCTAGATATATAAATATTAGTATTGACAACATTAATAATATATACATACTATGCAAATATAAAAAAGCTTGTTGTGAAAAATTTGTTGGAATTTCACAAGAAAAAGGTCACAATTTAACAAGAAAAACTTTCAATTTTGGCAGAATTATAATAAAAGTCGTCCTTTTACGAAACGTAAGACCATTTTTTTACTAGAAAAACTGAACATACGTGCAATATTATGATAAAAGTTGGAATTTTGCTCAATAACAGTCACAATTTTACAAGAAAAGCTTCAAATTTTGACCATTTTATGAACTAGAATTTTTGTAATTTTACACAAGTCACAATTTTATAAGAAAACTTAAAAATGTTGGCAATATTACTTTTACTTGGCAAAATTGTAACAAAAGTCACAATTTTTTGTTTAAAATTATTTTTAATCTTTATAATTTACTTCAAATTATTACAGTATGTCTCTATATACATATGTTTTTTTTTCTTTCTTGTATTTCTCACCTTCTTGAGACCTCCGAAAAATGCCTACCTCTTTAGGACCACCATTTCTAGATATATAAAGATTTGTATGTACAACAGTAATAAACTATACATACTACGCAAATATAAAAAAGCTTGTTGTGAAAAATGAGTTGGAATTTCAAAAGAAAAAGGTCACACTTTGACAAGAAAAACTTTGAATTTTGGCAGAATTATAATAAAAGTCATCCTTTTACTAAACGTAAGTCAATTTTTTACAAGAAAAACTGAACATTTGTGCAATATTATGATAAAAGTTGGAATTTTACTCAATAACAGTAGAAGTTTTACAAGAAAAGCTCCAAATTTTGACACTTTTATGAAGAGTCCTCATTTTACCCGACAAAAGTCACAATTTTATACGAAAACTTAAAAATGTTGGCAATATTATAATAATAATAATCGGAATTTTCCTTGGTAAAATTGTGACAAAAGTCATCTTTTTTTTGTAATCTGTTTTTAATCTTCATTATTTACATCAAGTTATTACAGTATGTCTCTATATACATATGTATTTTTTCTCTTGTGTTTCACAATTTGACCAGAAAAACTTAGAATTTTGGCACTATTATTAATAAAAAATCGTCATTTTACTTAACGCAAGTCAACATTTTTACAAGAAAAACTGAACATGTGTGCAATATTATGATACATGTTGGAATTTTACTCAATAATAGTTGCAGTTTTACAAGAAAAGCTTCAAATGTTGGCAATTTTATGAAAAGAGTCCTCATTTTACTCAACAAAAGTGACAATTTTATAAAAATGTTTTAAAAATGTTGGCAATATTATAATAATAACCGGAATTTTACTTGGCAAAATTGTAACAAAAGTCATAATTTTTTGTTTTTAATTGTTTTTTAATGTTTGTTATTTACTTGAAATTATTACAGTATGTCTCTATATACATGTGATTTTTTCCTTTTGTGTTTCTTACCTTCTTGAAACCTGCAAAAAATGCCTACCTCTTTAGGACCACCCTTTCTAGATATATAAATATTTGTATTGACAACATTAATAAAATACACAAACTAAGCAAATATAAAAATGCTTGTTGTAAAAAATCAGTTGGAATTTCACAAGAAAAAGGTCACAATTTCACAAGTAAAACTTGAATTTTGGCAGAATTATCATAAAAGTCCTCATTTTACTCAACGTAAGTCAAAATTTTTACAGAAAATCGGAACATTTGTGCAATGTTATGATAAAAGTTGGAATTTTACTCAATGAATGACAGTCACAATTTTACAAGAAAAGCTTCAAATTTTGGCAATTTTATGAAAAGAGTCATTTTACTCGACAAAAGACAGAATTTTACAAGAAAACTTTAGAATTTTGGCAATATTATGATAATAATCAGAATTTTACTTGCAAAATTGTGACAAAAGTCATCATTTTTTGTGTGTAATTGTTTTTTAATCTTCATTATTTACTTCAAGTTAGTACAGTATGTCTCTATACACAAGTGTATTTTTTATTTTCTTGTATTTCTTTCCTTCTTGAGACCTCCAAAAAATGCCTCCCTCTTTAGGACCACCCTTTCTAGATATATAAATATTTGTATTGACAACATTAATAATATATTCAAACTATGCAAATATAAAACAGCTTGTTGTAAAAAATGAGTCGGAAGAAAAACTTGAATTTTGGCAGAATTAAAATAAAAGTCATCATTTTACTCAATGTAAGTCAACATTTTTACAAAAAACTGAACATTTGTGCAATATCATGATAAAAGTTGGAATTTTACTCAATAACAGTCGCAATTTTACAAAAAAAGTTTCAAATTTGGGGAATTTTATGAAAAGTCACAATGTTACAAGAAAACTTTGGAATTTTGGCAATATTGTAATTATGAACAGAATTTTACTCGCAAAATTAAGACAGAAGTCATAATCTTACTCCAAAAATGTCACTATTTTACACGAACAACAAAATAATTGGCAATTTTGTGATCAAATTCAGAATTGTATATGACAAATGTCACCATTTAGCATTAAAAACTAAAACATAAAAAAATGATAATTTTACACCCAAAAAAAATAATTTTACGAGAAAACATTGCAATATTGCAGAGGCAGAAAAAATATAAGTGATTGTTTTCAATTGTATACGAAAGAAAGTCGACATATTAGAACAAATTAATCTTTTGTTTTTTATTTACCTCAAGTTATTACAGTATGTCTCTAGTTACATATTTATTTTTTGTTTTTTTATTAATTTTGGCCAGAAGAGGCTCATTTCGATTCCTTACACACACTTGTTATTTCATATGTTGACCATAAGGGAGGCACTATTAAAATCGACACAGTCAATTTAATGAATCCCTCCTTTTTGGGACCACCCTCATTTTGATAGATGTCACCACCAGGGGTGCGAATGAGATTTTTATTTTTCGATACCCGCCTTCTACCAACCTCATCACGTCCGTTGTGTCCTTGAGCAAGACACTTCACCCTTGCTCCTGATGGGTCCTGGTTAGCTCCATGCATGGCAGCTCCCTCCATCAGTGTGTGAATGTGGAAGTAGTGTCAAAGCGCTTTAAGGCACAAAAGTGATATACAAGTATAACCCATTTACCATTTAGTGTATTTGGTCATCCTATGGTCAAATACAGGACACGGGTTGTCTTACGTCAGCACCAGAAGTCTAAAATCAGCTGTTCCCTTGGCGGGTTTTTTCGGGGGTTGTATAGTGAAGTCCTTCTTTAGCTGCCGTCTCGTTATACCATATATTGCTGCCTTTGCAACTGTCAATGTTTACTATTTTATGCACATTAAATCGACAAAAAAAAATCCTGACTTTGGAGCAATGTTCATAGACTCTATAGTTTCGGGGATGAATAGTGAAGTCCTTCTTTAGCTGCCGTCTCGTTATATCATATATTTCTGCCTTTGCAACTGTCAATGTTTACTTTTTTATGCAAATAAATCGCCCCCCAAAAAATCCTGACTTTGGAGCAATGTTCACGGACTCTATAGTTTCGGGGATGAATAGTGAAGTCTCTCTTTAGCTGCCGTCTCGTTATATCATATATTGCTGCCTTTGCAACTGTCAATGTTTACTTTTTTATGCACACTGAATCGACACATTTTTTTTTTTACTTTGGAGCAATGTTCACAGACTCTATAGTTTCGGGGATGAATAGGCAAGTCCTTTTTTAGCTGCCGTCTTGTTTTGTCATATATTACTGCCTTTGCAACTGTCAATGTTTACCTCTTTATGCACATTGAATCGACATAAACAAAACAAACCCTGACTTTGGAGCAATGTTCACAGACTCTATAGTTTCGGGGATGAATAGTGAAGTCCTTCTTTAGCTGCCGTCTTTTTTTCTCATATATTTCTGCCTTTGCAACTGTCAATGTTTACTTTTTTATGCAAATAAATCGCCCCCCCAAAAATCCTGACTTTGGAGCAATGTTCACGGACTCTATAGTTTCGGGGATGAATAGTGAAGTCTCTCTTTAGTTGCCGTCTCGTTATATCATATATTGCTGCCTTTGCAACTGTCAATGTTTACTATTTTATGCACATTAAATCGACAAAAAAAAATCCTGACTTTGGAGCAATGTTCACAGACTCTATAGTTTCGGGGATGAATAGTGAAGTCCTTCTTTAGCTGCCGTCTTTTTTTCTCATATATTTCTGCCTTTGCAACTGTCAATGTTTACTTTTTTATGCAAATAAATCGCCCCCCCAAAAAATCCTGACTTTGGAGCAATGTTCACGGACTCTATAGTTTCGGGGATGAATAGTGAAGTTTCTCTTTAGTTGCCGTCTCGTTATATCATATATTGCTGCCTTTGCAACTGTCAATGTTTACTTTTTTATGCACACTAAATCGACACTTTTTTTTTTTTTACTTTGGAGCAATGTTCACAGACTCTATAGTTTCGGGGATGAATAGGCAAGTCCTTTTTTAGCTGCCGTCTTGTTTTGTCATATATTACTGCCTTTGCAACTGTCAATGTTTACCTCTTTATGCACATTGAATCGACATAAACAAAACAAACCCTGACTTTGGAGCAATGTTCACAGACTCTATAGTTTCGGGGATGAATAGTGAAGTCCTTCTTTAGCTGCCGTCTTTTTTTCTCATATATTTCTGCCTTTGCAACTGTCAATGTTTACTTTTTTATGCAAATAAATCGCCCCCCAAAAAATCCTGACTTTGGAGCAATGTTCACGGACTCTATAGTTTCGGGAATGAATAGTGAAGTCTCTCTTTAGTTGCCGTCTCGTTATATCATATATTGCTGCCTTTGCAACTGTCAATGTTTACTATTTTATGCACATTAAATCGACAAAAAAAAATCCTGACTTTGGAGCAATGTTCACAGACTCTATAGTTTCGGGGATGTATAGTGAAGTCCTTCTTTAGCTGCCGTCTCGTTATATCATATATTTCTGCCTTTGCAACTGTCAATGTTTACTTTTTTATGCAAATAAATCGCCCCCCAAAAAATCCTGACTTTGGAGCAATGTTCACAGACTCTATAGTTTCGGGAATGAATAGTGAAGTCTCTCTTTAGTTGCCGTCTCGTTATATCATATATTGCTGCCTTTGCAACTGTCAATGTTTACTATTTTATGCACATTAAATCGACAAAAAAAATTCCTGACTTTGGAGCAATGTTCACAGACTCTATAGTTTCGGGGATGAATAGTGAAGTCCTTCTTTAGCTGCCGTCTTTTTTTCTCATATATTTCTGCCTTTGCAACTGTCAATGTTTACTTTTTTATGCAAATAAATCGCCCCCCAAAAAATCCTGACTTTGGAGCAATGTTCACGGACTCTATAGTTTCGGGAATGAATAGTGAAGTCTCTCTTTAGTTGCCGTCTCGTTATATCATATATTGCTGCCTTTGCAACTGTCAATGTTTACTATTTTATGCACATTAAATCGACAAAAAAAAATCCTGACTTTGGAGCAATGTTCACAGACTCTATAGTTTCGGGGATGAATAGTGAAGTCCTTCTTTAGCTGCCGTCTTTTTTTCTCATATATTTCTGCCTTTGCAACTGTCAATGTTTACTTTTTTATGCAAATAAATCGCCCCCCAAAAAATCCTGACTTTGGAGCAATGTTCACGGACTCTATAGTTTCGGGGATGAATAGTGAAGTCTCTCTTTAGTTGCCGTCTCGTTATATCATATATTGCTGCCTTTGCAACTGTCAATGTTTACTATTTTATGCACATTAAATCGACAAAAAAAAATCCTGACTTTGGAGCAATGTTCACAGACTCTATAGTTTCGGGGATGTATAGTGAAGTCCTTCTTTAGCTGCCGTCTCGTTATATCATATATTTCTGCCTTTGCAACTGTCAATGTTTACTTTTTTATGCAAATAAATCGCCCCCCAAAAAATCCTGACTTTGGAGCAATGTTCACAGACTCTATAGTTTCGGGAATGAATAGTGAAGTCTCTCTTTAGTTGCCGTCTCGTTATATCATATATTGCTGCCTTTGCAACTGTCAATGTTTACTATTTTATGCACATTAAATCGACAAAAAAAATTCCTGACTTTGGAGCAATGTTCACAGACTCTATAGTTTCGGGGATGAATAGTGAAGTCCTTCTTTAGCTGCCGTCTTTTTTTCTCATATATTTCTGCCTTTGCAACTGTCAATGTTTACTTTTTTATGCAAATAAATCGCCCCCCAAAAAATCCTGACTTTGGAGCAACGTTCACGGACTCTATAGTTTCGGGAATGAATAGTGAAGTCTCTCTTTAGTTGCCGTCTCGTTATATCATATATTGCTGCCTTTGCAACTGTCAATGTTTACTATTTTATGCACATTAAATCGACAAAAAAAAATCCTGACTTTGGAGCAATGTTCACAGACTCTATAGTTTCGGGGATGAATAGTGAAGTCCTTCTTTAGCTGCCGTCTTTTTTTCTCATATATTTCTGCCTTTGCAACTGTCAATGTTTACTTTTTTATGCAAATAAATCGCCCCCCAAAAAATCCTGACTTTGGAGCAATGTTCACGGACTCTATAGTTTCGGGGATGAATAGTGAAGTTTCTCTTTAGTTGCCGTCTCGTTATATCATATATTTCTGCCTTTGCAACTGTCAATGTTTACTTTTTTATGCACACTAAATCGACACTTTTTTTTTTTTTACTTTGGAGCAATGTTCACAGACTCTATAGTTTCGGGGATGAATAGGCAAGTCCTTTTTTAGCTGCCGTCTTGTTTTGTCATATATTACTGCCTTTGCAACTGTCAATGTTTACCTCTTTATGCACATTGAATCGACATAAACAAAACAAACCCTGACTTTGGAGCAATGTTCACAGACTCTATAGTTTCGGGGATGAATAGTGAAGTCCTTCTTTAGCTGCCGTCTTTTTTTCTCATATATTTCTGCCTTTGCAACTGTCAATGTTTACTTTTTTATGCAAATAAATCGCCCCCCAAAAAATCCTGACTTTGGAGCAATGTTCACGGACTCTATAGTTTCGGGGATGAATAGTGAAGTCTCTCTTTAGTTGCCGTCTCGTTATATCATATATTGCTGCCTTTGCAACTGTCAATGTTTACTTTTTTATGCACACTAAATCGACACTTTTTTTTTTTACTTTGGAGCAATGTTCACAGACTCTATAGTTTCGGGGATGAATAGGCAAGTCCTTTTTTAGCTGCCGTCTTGTTTTGTCATATATTACTGCCTTTGCAACTGTCAATGTTTACCTCTTTATGCACATTGAATCGACATAAACAAAACAAACCCTGACTTTGGAGCAATGTTCACAGACTCTATAGTTTCAGGGATGAATGGTGATGTCTTTCTTTAGCTGCTGTCTCGTTATATCATATATTGCTGCCTTTGCAACTGTCAATGTTTTCTTTTTTATGCACATTAAATCGACAAAAAAAATACTGACTTTGGAGCAATGTTCACGGACTCTATAATATTTGGCTCCCTATTAGATGCAATGGTTTTTCCGTATCGAGACCATGATTTATGTTGTTACTCATATGGGCGGAACTTTTCCTTGTTGATGTCTCCAGATGGGTAGAAATACAAGAACAAACACACACACACACACACACACACACACACACACACACACGCACACACACACACACACAAGTTCCCGTTCCTCTTTCAATCACACAAGACAGACGGAGCGATGCAGACAGGTAATTGGTGAGAAAGAGTGTGTTGGGGGAGAGGAAGAGAAGGTGATATAGGAAGCAGGAAAATGCATCACATAAAAACACACACACACACACACACACACGCACACACTTTTTGGAGCTCCAGGTAAGCAATTAGGGTCAAGGCTAAAAGGAAACGTAGGAGTAGGAGCGTCAGAGTTGAGGATGAACTTCCAGTAAAAGCTGCAAGATTATGAAGTACTTGAGATATTTTATGCACAGCTCGCTCGTTTCTTTACTGAAAAAAAATAAACATCGGAACTATAGGGGCGATTACACCCCTCATATATGAGAAAAAATGTGTATGACAGCATCATTCTGGTCTATGGAGGACATCCGTGTATTTGACAAACCCGTTTAAGTTTAGTGGGAAAAAATATATTTGTGCATTTCCATTTCCAACTTATATTCAATTGAATAGACTACGAAGACAAGATACTTAACGTTAAAACTGGAAAATGTTGTTATTTTTTGCAAATATTAGCTCATTTGGAATTTCATGCCTGCAACAAGTTTAAAAAAAAGCTGGCACGGGTGGCAAAAAAGACTAAGAAAGTTGAAGAATGCTCATCAAACACTTATTCGGAACATCCCACAGGTGTGCAGGCTAATTGGGAACAGGTGGGTGCCATGATTGGCTATAAAAGCAGCTTCCGTGAAATGCTCAGTCATTCACAAACAAGGATGGGGTGAGGGTCACCACTTTGTGAAGAAATGTGCGGGCAGATTGTCCAACAGTTTTAGAACAACATTTCTCAACGAGCTATTGAAAGGAATTTAGAGATTTCACCATCTACGGTCCGTAATATCACCAAAAGGTTCAGAGAATCTGGAGAAATCACTGCACGTAACATCGAATGCCCGTGACCTCACATCCCCCGGACGGTCCTGCATCAAAAAGCGACATCTGTTTGTAAAGGATATCACCGCATGGGCTGAGGAACACTTCAGAAAACTACTGTCAGTAACTTGTTGCTACATCTGTAAGTGCAAGTTACAACTCTAGAGTGCAAAGTGAAAGCCGTCTATCAACAACACCCAAAAACGCTGCTGGCTTCGCTAGGCCCGAGCTCATCTAAGATGGACTGATGATGTGGAGGGGGGCATGGCCTACGGGCCTGCCGCGGAACGGGGTGTGCCAGGACCAGCCTTAAAGACAACGACAGGTGCGTAGATGGCCCAGGTGGGCCTTGTTATCCAATCATCTGTCGCCTTTATTAGCAGCAGCCGGAATTGAGACATTGGGTTGGAGTTGGAGTGGGAGCCAGAGAGAAAGAGAGACTCAAACAAAGAGAAATATGTTTTGCTGAAAAGCAAAAGCCCCTCCACATTTATGAAAAATAAAACAGTGTTATACCCTGAATTCCGGGCTCTGCTGACAGTGTGTGGTGGTCCAAGGAACCCACTTGAGGGCAACCTCTACGGATGCAAAAAGGAAAAGTGTTCTGTGGTCTGACAAGTCCACATTTCAAATTGTTTTTGGAAACTGCGGACGTCTTGTCCTTCGGAACGAAGAGGAACAAAAACAGCCGGAATGTTCCAGGCGCAAAGTTGAGAAAGCTAGCATGTGTGATGGTATGGGGGTGCATTAGTGCCTAAGGCATGGGTAACTTACACATCTGTGAAGGCACCATTAATGCTGAAAGGTCCATACAGGTTTTGGAACAATATTTGTTGCCATCCAAGCAACATTATCATGGACGCCCCTGCTTATTTCATTAAGACAATGCCAAGTCGCGTGTTACAACAGCGTGGCTTTGTAGTGAAAGAGTACGGCTACCAGACTTGTCTCCCATTGAAAATGTTTGGCGCATTATGAAGCCTAAAATACCTAAACTGAGACCCCGGACTGTTGAACAACTTAAGCTGTACATAAAGCAAGAATGGGAAAGAATTCCACCTGAAAAGATCAACAACACCCAGAAACGCTCCCGGCTTCGCTGAGCCCGAGCTCATCTAAGATGGACTGGTGCAAAGTGGAAAAGTGTTCTGTGGTCGGACAAGTCCACATTTCTGAGTGTTGTTAAAAGGAAAGGTCATGTGACACAGTGGTAAAAAGTTTTTTTCAATGTTTTGCTGCCATTAAATTCTAAGTTAATGACTATTTGCAAAAAAAAACAAAACAAAAAAAACATTAAACTTCTTGTCCATGCAGTCTGTTCAATTGAATATAGGTTGAAAAGGATTTGTAAATCATTGTATTCTGTTTTTATTTCCCATTTATACAAGGTGCCAACTTCACTGGTGTTGGGGTTTGTAGCCTTAGACTTGGTCCTCCACCTTAGTCGTGCACTAAGCCTCAGGCCTAAGGTTTGAAGGAAGTCTTAACAAGTCCAATCAATGATGGTCTGGCAGTCTTCCTCACTCAAGTGGCCCTGCAGCTGTGTCACATTTACAGAACTAATGGCCACGTGGCAGGTTTCATTCAAATGCTTTTACTTTGAAAAGTCAACACAGAGAATCACTATTTTCGGAGCTGAGTTCAGAGGTTAAGAGTCGCTGCTTCGTTTGGCACAATGAGCTTCAGCTGTCAATCACTGCAGTCTGGCTGATTACTAAAGTGATGGATACAAGTCATTTGGCTTAAAATAGAACATCTGAGAACGCCGAAAATTAAGGAAAAAGATAAATAAATAAATGAGATGGAGTTCATAATTAAAAACAAGTAAAAATAAACTTAAATATGATAATTATGAGGTTTTTTTTGTGGGAAGTACAGGAGGACAAGATTCTAAATGTCACGTTGCATGTGTCAAACTCAAGGCCCGGGGGCCAAGTTGTGGCCCGCCACTTCATTTTATTTGGCCCTGGAAATAATATGTGTCAATAAAGTACTATAACTTTTTTTACTAAATGTATTCTTTCTTCCTATATTTGGAGAAAAAAACAATGTACTCCATGTAATGGCTAAATATGTTAACTTAAATCTTGTTTAATTAAGCAAAAATAAATGATCAAACTTTCCAACCGCTTTTAAATAGAAATAAATGCTAATAATAATGATTTCAAAGCAGTCTATCCATCATATATATATATATTTATATATATATATATATATATATACACACACATATATATATATATACACACACACATATATATATATATATACACACATATATATATATATATATATATATATATATATATATATATATACATACATATATATATACACACACATATATATATACACACACATATATATATACACACACACATACACATATATATATATATATATATATATATATATATATATATATATATATATATATATATATATATATATATATATATATGGGGCGGTATAGCTCGGTTGGTAGAGTGGCCGTGCCAGCAACTTGAGGGTTGCAGGTTCGATTCCCGCTTCCGCCATCCTAGTCACTGCCGCTGTGTCCTTGGGCAAGACACTTTACCCACCTGCTCCCAGTGCCACCCACACTGGTTTAAATGTAACTTAAATATTGGGTTTCACTATGTAAAGCGCTTTGAGTCACTAGAGAAAAGCGCTATATAAATATACTTCACTTCACACATATATATATATATATATAAAAACTATATGTATGTATATACTGTAGATATCCATCCATTTTCTAATGCTTGTCCCTTTTGGGGTCATGGGGGTGCTGCATTTGGGCGGAAGGTGGCGTACACTCTGGATAAGTCTTGTATATACATATATATATATATATATAATTATGTATATACATACATACATACATACATACATACATACATATATATATATATACAGTGAGGCAAAAAAGTATTTAGTCAGCCAGCGATTGTGCAAGTTCTCCCACTTCAAATGATGACAGAGGTCTGTCATTTTCATCATAGGTACACTTCAACTGTGAGAGACAGAATGTGGGAAAAAAATCAATGAAATCCCATTGTAGGAATTTTAAAGAATTTATTTGTAAATGATGGTGGAAAATAAGCATTTGGTCAAGCATTCAAAGCTCTCACTGATGGAAGGAGGTTTTGGCTCCAAATCTCAGGATACATGGCCCCATTCATTCTTTCCTTAACACGGATCAATCGTCCTGTCCCCTTAGCAGAAAAACAGCCCCAAAGCATGATGTTTCCACCCCCATGCTTCACAGTAGGTGTGGTGTTCTTGGGATGCAACTCAGTATTCTTCTTCCTCCAAACACGAGGAGTTGAGTTTATACCAAAAAGTTCTATTTTGGTTTCATCTGACCACATGACATTCTCCCAATCCTCTGATGTATCATCCATGTATCCATCCTCCGCTCAAATTAATGGGGAAATCGTCGCTTTCTCGGTCCGAATCGCTCTCGCTGCCGGTGGCCATGATTGTAAACAATGTTCAGATGTGAGGAGCTCCACAACCCGTGACGTCACGCGCACATCGTCTGCTACTTCCGGTACAGGCAAGGCTTTTTTATTAGCGACCAAAAGTTGCCCACTTTATCGTGGATGTTCTCTACTAAATCTTATCAGCAAAAATATGTCAACATCGCGAAATGATGAAGTATGACACATAGAATGGAGCAGCTATCCCCGTTTAAATAAGAACATCTCATTTCAGTAGGCCTTTAGATGATCATTTTGTCCTATACACTTGAATATTGACAATCAATCAATCAATCAATGTTTACTTATATAGCCCTAAATCACTAGTGTCTCAAAGGGCTGCACAAACCACCACGACATCCTCGGTAGGCCCACATAAGGGCAAGGAAAACTCACACGCAGTGGGACGTCGGTGACAATAATGACCCAGTGGGACGTCGGTGACAATGATGACTATGAGAACCTTAGAGAGGAGGAAAGCAATGGATGTCGAGCGGGTCTAACATGATACTGTGAAAGTTCAATCCACAATGGATCCAACACAGTCGCGAGAGTCTAGTCCAAAGCGGATCCAACACAGCAGCGAGAGTCCCGTTCCCAGCGGAGCCAGCAGGAAACCATCCCAAGCGGAGGCGGATCAGCATCGCAGAGATGTCCCCAGCCGATACACAGGCAAGCAGTACATGGCCACCGGATCGGACCGGACCCCCTCCACACGGGAGAGTGGGACATAGAAGAAAAAGAAAAGAAACGGCAGATCAACTGGTCTAAAAAGGGAGTCTATTTAAAGGCTAGAGTATACAAATGAGTTTTAAGGTGAGACTTAAATGCTTCTACTAAGGTGGCATCTCGAACTGTTACCGGGAGGGCATTCCAGAGTACTGGAGCCCGAACGGAAAACGCTCTATAGCCCGCAGACTTTTTTTGGGCTTTGGGAATCACTAACAAGCCGGAGTCCTTTGAACGCAGATTTCTTGCCGGGACATATGGTACAATACAATCGGCAAGATAGGATGGAGCTAGACCGTGTAGTATTTTATACGTAAGTAGTAAAACCTTAAAGTCACATCTTAAGTGCACAGGAAGCCAGTGCAGGTGAGCCAGTACAGGTGTAATATGATCAAACTTTCTTGTTCTTGTCAAAAGTCTAGCAGCCGCATTTTGTACCAACTGTAATCTTTTAATGCTAGACATGGGGAGACCCGAAAATAATACGTTACAGTAGTCGAGGCGAGACGTAACAAACGCATGGATAATGATCTCAGCGTCTTTAGTGGACAGAATGGAGCGAATTTTAGCGATAAAGGCAACCTACTTTAATAGCAATAAAGACAGCACAGTTTTGATTAGTAACACTATCATACCTGACCTTCAGCCTCCTCACAACAGGGGGGAGGGGGGCTTCTGCTAGCATCGTCTACATGCGAGCGTGGGCGTGGGCGGCCATGTGTGCCCACTCGGCGTGGGTGGCAGGAGTTAATATCAGATTACGCATGCAAATTGTCAGTGTCTCTCTCTCATTACTGCTAATAAGACCGAGGCCTCGCTCGCCGTGCCCTCTCCTGCCGCTGATGTGTGGCCGCCTGGGCGAGCTGATTGACCGAGAGAGAGAGAGAGAGAGAGAGAGAGACCCCCACCTTCCCCGCCCCCGCATCTTTAAGTTGTTAGCGACTTTCATCACCCATGCAGACAACAAAGCCCGCACGCCCCCTCCAAGTATAGATTCGTACGCCACCAGAGTCACGTGCCGTACGTAACTCCCGCCCATCCGCCCAAGGACACGACTTGACTTCTCGTCACGCTGAAGAGACGCCACGACGCACAACTCGCACTCGACCTTGCTACTCATTTGACACAAACGCAGCACGGTTGTCCGGAAACACCCGGCTTTGTTGCGACTTGACAATGTCAGGCTCGCTCGCAAGCTTCCATCCGACAAGTCACAGCGAGTTACGTGGACTTGAAGCTGAAGGTCGTTCTGTTTGTTTGTTGTTTGCGTGTGGAATCCTACAAATGGACAAACCACAAATAACGGATGGAATCCTTCAAATCAGATTTGGACACAAATTGCGCAGAAATCCCGATGTCACTTTCATGTAAATACAGTGAAGTTAGCACGTTGTTTAAATGGTGGATAAAAAGAGAATACAATGATTTGCAAATCCTTTTCAACTTATATTCAATTGAATAGACCGCAAAGACAATAAATGTCATGTTCGAACTGAGAAATGTCATTTTTTTTTTGACGAATAATTCCATCCATCCATCCATTTCCTACCGCTTATTCCCTTTTGGGGTCGCGGGGGCGCCGGCGCCTATCTCAGCTACAATCGGGCGGAAGGCGGGGTACACCCTGGACAAGTCGCCACCTCATCGCAGGGCCAACACAGATAGACAGACAACATTCACACTCACATTCACACACTAGGGCCAATTTAGTGTTGCCAATCAACCTATCCCCAGGTGCATGTCTTTGGAGGTGGGAGGAAGCCGGAGTACCCGGAGGGAACCCACGCATTCACGGGGAGAACATGCAAACTCCACACAGAAAGATCCCGAGCCTGGATTTGAACCCAGGACTGCAGGAACTTCGTACTGTGAGGCAGACGCACTAACCCCTCTGCCACCGTGGAGCCTGACGAATAATTATTTATTTGTAATTTAATGGCAGCAACACATTGCAAAAAAGCATTTTTAAAACTGTGTTGCATGACCTTTCCTTTTAGCAACACTCAGAAATGTGGACTCTTCAGACCACAGAACACTTTTCCACTTTGCATCAGTCAACCTTAGATGAGCTCGGGCCCAGTGAAGCCGACAAGATTTCTGGGTGTTGTTGATCTTTTCAGGTGGAATTGTTTCCCATTCTTGCTTGATGTACAGCTTAAGTTCTTCAACAGTCCGGGGTCTCCGTTGTGGTATTTTAGGCTTCATAATGCGCCATTAAGTTGAATGCACTACAAAGACAACATATTTGATGCTCAAACTCATAAACTTTATTTATTTTTTTGCAAATATTAACTAACTTAGAATTTCATGGCTGCAACACGTGCCAAAGTAGTTGGGAAAAGGCATGTTCACAATTTTGTTACATCACCTTTTCTTTTAACAACACTCAATAAACGTTTGGGAACTGAGGAAACTAATTGTTGAAGCTTTGAAAGTGGAATTCTTTCCCATTCTTGTTTTATGTAGAGCTTCAGTCCTTCAACAGTCCGGGGTCTCCGCTGTCCTATTTTACGCTTCATAATGCACCACACATTTTCCATGGGAGACAGGTCTGGACTACAGGTGGGTCAGGAATATACCCGCACTCTTTTACTACGAAACCACGCTGTTGTAACATGTGCTGAATGTGGCTTGGCATTGTCTTACTGAAATAAGCAGGGGCGTCCATGAAAAAGACGGCGCTTAGATGGCAGCATATGTTGCCTCAAAACCTGAATTTACCTTTCAGCATTAATGGTGCCTTCACAGATGTGTAAGTTACCCATGCCTTGGGCTCTAATGCACCCCCATACCATCACACATGCTGGCTTTTACACTTTGCGTCGATAACAGTCTGGATGGTTTGTTCCCCTTTGGTCTGGATGATACGATCTCTAATTCCAAAAACAACTTGAAATGTGGACTCGTCAGACCACAGAACACTTTTCCACTTTGCATCAGTCCATCTTAGATGATCTCGGTCCCAGAGAAGCCGGCGGCATTTCTGGATGTTGTTGATAAAAGGCTTTCGCTTTGCATAGTAGAGCTTTAACTTGCATTTACAGATGTAGCGACCAACTGTATTTAGTGACAGTGGTTTTCTGAAGTGTTCCTGAGCCCATGTGGTGATATCCTTTAGAGATTGATGTCGGTTTTTGATACAGTGCCGTCTGAGGGATGGAAGGTCACGGTCATTCAATGTTGGTTTCCGGCCATGCCGCTTACGTGGAGTGATTTCTCCAGATTCTCTGAACCTTTTGATGATATTATGGAGCGTAGATGTTGAAATCCCTAAATTTCTTGCAATTGCACTTTGAGAAAGGTTGTTCTTAAACTGTTTGACTATTTGCTCACGCAGTTGTGGACAAAGGGGTGTACCTCGCCCCATCCTTTCTTGTGAAAGACTGAGCATTTTTTGGGAAGCTGTTTTTATATCCAATCATGGCACCCACCTGTTCCCAATTAGCCTGCACACCTGTGGGATGTTCCAAATAAGTGTTTGATGAGCATTCTTCAACTTTATCAGTACTTATTGCCACCTTTCCCAACTTCTTTGTCACATGTTGCTGGCATCAAATTCTAGAGTTAATGATTATTTGCAAAAAAAAAATGTTTGAACATGAAATATGTTGTCTTTGTAGCATATTCAACTGAATATGGCTTGAAAAGGATTTGCAAATCATTGTATTCTGTTTATATTTACATCTAACACAATTTCCCAACTCATATGGAAACGGGGTTTGTAGATATTGGGGTTCACTATGTAAAGTGCTTTCAGTCACGAGAGAAAAAGAGCTATATAAATATAATTTTGTCTGTCTGGCAGGTAAAAAATAAAAACATTCTTTAATAAGCGGAATGTTCAATAAATACATCCAAAATGTTATTTTGGACCATTTTTTTTAAAAAAAAGGCTAAAGAGGCTTCAAAGCAAGTTTAAAAAAAACAAACAAACGCATCTCCTTCGGGGTCGTCTTCCTCTCTCTTGTTGGCGGCGGCCGCACGGGGAAAGTGTAATTACATTGGAGCCATTATTCCAAGCTGACATTTCCGTGGCGTTAATCTTGGCCACTTTGCACGGGCGCCGGGGTCAAAGTGTGACTGCTGAGAGGAGGAAGCATGCGGCTTACTTTTCAGTCCGTTCTATTCATTCTGATACCTAAATGTTTGTTTTGAGAGAAAGCTTTCTCTCGGACGGGAAAACACGCCACAGGTGAACTAATGTTTATCTTAGAAACATCAAAATATTGGACTTTTTCTGATCTACTATGAAGTTGTAAGTACTATTGATGGGCGTGTTGTGTGTGATCTACTAAGACTGCAAAAGTGAGACTACACCTGTAAAGAACATCATGTCATGGCTGTCTTTTGTTTCCAATCATTTCTACAAATTGTATTTGTTCGTCATAGCGTGATTGGAGTTGGTCACAAAATACATTCATAAAGTTTGCTTCTTTTATGAATTTACTATGGCTCTACTGACCATAATTTTTGTTACATCTGACATCACATGGACAAAGAGAAGACCTTCTGGAGGAAAGTTCTGTGGTCAGATGAAACAAAAATGTAGCTGTTTGGCCACAATAGCAATATGTTTGGAGGAGAAAAGGTTAGGTCTTTAATCCCAGGAACACCACACCTATCGTCAAGCATGGTGGTGGTAGTATTATGCTCTGGGCCTGTTTTGCGGCCTATGGAACTGTTGCTTTACAGAGAGTAAATGGGACAATGAAAAAGGAGGATTACCTCCAAATTCTTCAGGACAAGCTAAAATCATCAGCCTGGTGTCCTAACGGGGGCCATGGTGTGGTTTGTTTTCCCGGAATGCAAAGGAAGGTGATGGGACATGGTGCGAAGGTACACACGTATTTTAATTTATCTATTAAAAAAAAAGTGCAAACTAAAAGGCACACACAAGGCGGAGAACAAACTTGGCTAAAAAAAAAAAAAAACTACCACAAAGGCTAAAAACTTAGGACATGAAAAACTCGTTAACTGTGACTTGAATGAACAAAACTTACGTGCAGGGCATTAAGCATGAACTATGCCATGAACGGAATGAACAGAGCATGGAATAACCGCAATGACGCCAGGCCGACTGCCTGGCAACTACAGGCTTAAATAATAGTGATGTAATTAACACAGGTGCGTGAGTCCTAAAAAAATCAGGTGCGTGAGTCCAAATGTGTACAGGTGAGCTAACAGGGCAGTGGCCATCCATCCATCCACCTTCGTCCGTTTATCCGAGGTCGGTTGCGGGGGCAGCAGCCTAAGCAGGGAAGCCTAGACTTCCCTCTCCCCAGCCACTTTGTCCAGCTCTTCCCGGGGAATCCCAAGGCGTTCCCAGGCCAGCCGGGAGACATAGTCTTCCCAACGTGTCCTGGGTCTTCCCCGTGGCCTCCTACCGGCTGGACGTGCCCTAAACACCTCCCTAGGGAGGCGTTCGGGTGGCCTCCTGACCGGATGCCCGAACCACCTCATCTGGCTTCTCTCGATCTGGCGAGGTTTACTTTGAGTTCCTCCCGGATGACAGAGCTTCTCACCCTATCTGTAAGGGAGAGACCCGCCACCCGGCGGAGGAAACTCATTTGGGCCGCTTGTACCCGTGATCTTATCCTTTCGGTCATGACCCAAAGCTCATGACCATAGGTGAGGATGGGAACGTCGATCGACCGGTAAATTGAAAGCTTTGCCTTCCGGCTCAGCTCCTTCTTCACCACAACGGATCGATACAGCGTCCGCATTACTGAAGACGCCGCACCGATCCGCCTGTCGATCTCACCATCCACTCTTCCCTCACTCGTGAACAAAACTCCGAGGTACTTGAACTTCTCCACTTGGGGCAGGGTCTCCTCCCCAACCCGGACATGGCACTCCATCCTTCTCCGGGGAAGAACCATGGACTCGGACTTGGAGGTGCTGATTCTCATCCCAGTCGCTTCACACTCGGCTGCGAACCGATCCAGTGAGACCTGAAGATCCCGGCCAGATGAAGCCATCAGGACCACATCATCTGCAAAAAGCAGAGACCTAATCCTGCAGCCACCAAACCAGATCCCCTTAACGCCTTGACTGCGCCTAGAAATTCTGTCCATAAAAGTTCTGAACAGAATGGGTGACAAAGGACAGCCTTGGCAGAGTCCAACCCTCACTGGAAACGTGTCCGACTTACCGCCGGCAATGCGGACCAAGCTCTGGCACTGATCATACAGGGAGCGGACCGCCACAATCAGGACCATGGACTCGGACTTGGAGATGCTGATTCTCATCCCAGTCGCTTCACACTCCCAACTGATCTAGTGAGGGCAGTGACCATTTTACCTAATTATGTTTATGCCTCCACAACCTGTAGAAAGGGTGGTCCCCACAAGTCATGATCCGAAACTTGGTCCATGTGTGTGTGTGTGTGTGTGGACGAGCCTGGCATCTGCTTTCGCGCCACTCCAGCGCAGTCAGTCTGCTTGTCTTTTATTTTGCCTTTAATGACCTATAAAGGGACAGTTACTTTTTAAATAAACCATAAAACGAGGGTCATAAAGGGGGAGAGCAGCGCTGGGCTCAGGCCAAGATCAGAGAGGCCAGCGTGTCCTCCGCCGTCTCGCCGTGAGCGTGCCTTTGCATACGCCTCGCTCGTCCGACGCCGGGAGCGTGAAGAAGACGGCGAGGTGTGGCAGAGGTGGGGGTCAATCGTTAGTCAAGCAAGATCACAAATAGCTGATTGGATGGAAAGTTTCGCCTCAAACCGGTGAGAGTTTCATCTAAAAAGGGAGTTTCTATGTTTCATTCTTGGCTGCAATCTGGTTTAACTCCAGGGTTGTACGGTATAGGATAGGTCTTCTTTGTCATTGCACAAGTACAAAGAAACTTTGTTTTCAGCACAAACCTGATCATGATTAGACAAACAAACAGTGTGCAGGGTTACAGAACAAGAACACTGATGGGTCGCCACAGGGCGCCCCGTAAAAGATGACAAAAAGGTAAAACGCTGGAGAAGGATGGGTAAAAAATACCCTCAATCATCAGGAAAATCTCCTGATGATTGAGGGAACCCCTCATGAAACAGTTCTGTAGATATGAAGTAGTCTTGTGATTTTTCCCACACCTACATACACATATATATATTATATATATATACATATATATATTATATATATATATGTATAATAGACCTCCTTTTTAGACCAGTTGATCTGCCGCTTCTTTTCTTTCTCCTATGTCCCCCCCTCCCTTGTGGAGGGGGTCCGGTCCGATGACCATGGATGAAGTACTGACTGTCCAGAGTCGAGACCCAGGATGGACCGCTCGTCGGGACCCAGGATGGACCGCTCGCCTGTATCGGTTGGGGACATCTCTACGCTGCTGATCCGCTTGAGATGGTTTCCTGTGGACGGGACTCTCATTGCTGTCTTGGAGCCACTATGGATTAAACTTTCACAGTATCATGTTAGACCCGCTCGACATCCATTGCTTTCGGTCCCCTAGAGGGGGGGGGTTGCCCACATCTGAGGTCCTCTCCAAGGTTTCTCATAGTCAGCATTGTCACTGGCGTCCCACTGAATGTGAATTCTCCCTGCCCACTGGGTGTGAGTTTTCCTTGCCCTTTTGTGGGTTCTTCCGAGGATGTTGTAGTCGTAATGATTTGTGCAGTCCTTTGAGACATTTGTGATTTGGGGCTATATAAATAAACATTGATTGACATTGATTGATATATATATATATATATACACACATACAAACAATAAAGTACTATCTATCTATCTATAAACGCGATAGGTGATTAGATAACATTCCCAGCTGGGCAATCTACTCACCTGCCAGCTGGGCTTCCAAGCCAGTCCATTCAGACTCCCTTCCCGCGCGCCGACCACGCCCCCCTCCACAATTGGTATCTGGACAACACTTCATGGTACAAAAACGAGTGATGAGAGGCGGCCAATTTCTCGTCAAAACACACTCCCATGGAACTTAAGATGAAACTGAAGTTATTTGTTAGCATATTAGCGACAAACATTTGTATCATCCGCGCACAACAAGTTTAAAATAGCATCATAAAAAAAATGCAGGTTTTGCTTCAATAAAAGGCATTTATTGAATTTTGCGAAAATAAAAGCTTTAGTCTCATTAAAAAAAATCATTGAATTGAGTGGCCAGAGGCATTAAAAATGTTGACATAATTGTAGAACCAAGCTGATAGTAGTCAGTCAATCCTTCCACCGGGAAATGAAAATCAACTCAATTACTTGGCCGTCATCGATAAAATGCTGAGTCCGTCTGTTTTCTTGTGTCTTTTCTTTCAAACAGTAAAAAATAATACGAATTTTGAACAAAAAAAAAACAATGACATGTGTGGTTTTTGGGATTAGTTGTTAATAATAATATAGTAAACATTTTCATGAACTCAACTCGCCTTAATGTGTGTTCCTAAATTTGTGTTCCACGTCTTAGATGAAGAGAACAGTTATGACTCTGGTTGACGGTGTAAACAACTAAAATCTGAGGTTTTGGGCATTCCATCCATCCATCCATCTTCTTCCGCTTATCAGAGGTCGGGTGGCGGGGGCAGCAGCTTAAGCAGGGAAGCCCAGCCTTCCCTCTCCCCAGCCACTTGGTCCAGCTCTTCCCGGGGGATCCCGAGGCGTTCCCAGGCCAGCCGGGAGACATAGTCTTCCCAACGTGTCCTGGGTCTTCCTTGTGGCCTCCTACCGGTTGGACGTGCCCTAAACACCTCCCTAGGGAAGCGTTCGGGTGGCATCCTGACCAGATGCCCGAACCACCTCATCTGGCTCCTCTCCATGTGGAGGAGCAGCGGCTTTACTTTGAGTTCCTCCCGGATGACAGAGCTTCTCACCCTATCTCTAAGGGAGAGACCCACCACACGGCGGAGGAAACTCATTTCGGCCGCTTGTACCCGTGATCTTGTCCTTTCGGTCATGACCCAAAGCTCATGACCATAGGTGAGGACGGGAACGTAGATCGACCGGTAAATTGAGAGCTTTGCCTTCCGGCTCAGCTCCTTCTTCACCACAACGGATCGATACAACGTCCGCATTACTGAAGACGCCATTTGGGCATTGTTTTCTCTGAATGCACACACTTGTCTAAATATGGCTAAGGACGCAGATTTTTGTAGGTTTTCTACACGTCGTCTTTATCATTAAAGGCAAAATGTATTCCACGGGAGAAAATTCCTCTTACATTTTCAATGATTTTTTTTTTTTTTTTTTGGGTCGTCAGTTTGAAGCGTCCCTCTGTCTCCGACTCCTTCATTTTGATTTTATTTACTAGTTTCAGTGAGCCCGCCTTATCTTGCCTTTGATTGGCCAGTCTGTAATGTTTCGCCCTAGCCTTGGCCATATGTGACTCATCATAAGAACAACATTGATTGAAACTTTTATTACTAGATTGCACAGTACAGTACATATTCCGTACAATTGATCACTAAATGGTAACACCCCGATACGTTTTTCAACTTGTTTAAGTCGGGGTCCACGTTAATCAATTCATGGTATAAAACCATCTCTCCACCAGGGAATCGAACCCCTGTCTTCTATACTAACGAGGACACCAACCTACCATCATGGATTTGTCTGTAAGTATGAATGTTCTCATTCATCCATGTCGTCATATTTTCTACACATTGTTTATTCGGGCTGTCCATTTTCTGTCCTTGTAGCTTTTAGCTTTGATGTAAGCTACCTCGCCACATGAGTCTAAAAATAGTTACCGTATTTTCCCGACTATAGGGCGCACCGGACAACACCGTAAAGGCGTCCCGTGAAAAAACGTCCCACCGGAACTCTAACTAAAGTTGCTTGGGTGAATAATGTAAACTCACCACACCGGTATGTTTTAGCGCTTTCATGGCGAGTTCACTGACAGATATAAGTAAGAACTTTATGCTACTTTACATTAGAAATGGCTACAATCCCACATAAGAAGATAGTGAAAAAAGAACAAGTTTATAACTACAGCACTTTGTCAGGACTTATGCAGATCCCAAATACACATCAGCGGGTACCAGAAGGTGGAAAAAGTTGGTTTTGCATAGTGTTGCAAAACAAAACGGCAGATATGTCTGCTAATCTGTGACATTTTGCGGTCGTTATACACGCAACATAATAATACTCGTGTGTTTATACTCTAGCCTTTAAATAGACCTCCTTTTTAGACCAGTTGATCTGCCGCTTCTTTTCTTTCTCCTATGTCCCCCCCTCCCAAGTGGAGGGGGTCCGGTCCGATGACCATGGATGAAGTACTGACTGTCCAGAGTCGAGACCCAGGATGGACCGCTCGTCGGGACCCAGGATGGACCGCTCGCCTGTATCGGTTGGGGACATCTCTACGCTGCTGATCCGCTTGAGATGGTTTCCTGTGGACGGGACTCTCACTGCTGTCTTGGAGCCACTATGGATTGAACTTTCACAGTATCATGTTAGACCCGCTCGACATCCATTGCTTTCGGTCCCCTAGAGGGGGGGGGTTGCCCACATCTGAGGTCCTCTCCAAGGTTTTTCATAGTCAGCATTGTCGCTGGCGTCCCACTGAATGTGAATTCTCCCTGCCCACTGGGTGTGAGTTTTCCTTGCCCTTTTGTGGGTTCTTCCGAGGATGTTGTAGTCGTAATGATTTGTGCAGTCCTTTGAGACATTTGTGATTTGGGGCTATATAAATAAACATTGATTGATTGATTGATTGTTTAATGCACCGACAATCCATCCAGTGGTGTGGCTTCATAGCTTGTCAGAATCGTACTAAAACATTTGGACGGATTAAGAGCGTTGTGTGTAATGTTCTATATTCTCAATGCAGGCTAGTTGGGAACAGGTGGGTGCCATGAGTGGGTATAAAAGCAGCTTCCCAAAAAATGTACACCCCTTTGTCCACAACTGCGTGAGCAAATAGTCAAACAGTTTAAGAACAACGTTTCTCAAAGTGCAATTGCAAGAAATTTAGGGATTTCAACATCTAAGTTCCAAAATATCATCAAAAGGTTCAGAAAATCTGGAGAAATCACTCCACGTAAGCGGCATGGCCGTGACCTTCCATCCCTCAGACGGCACTGTATCAAAAACCGAAATAAATCTCTAAAGGATATCACCACATGGGCTCAGGAACACTTCAGAAAACCACTGTCACTAAATCCAGTTGGTCGCTACATCTGTAAGTGAAAGTTAAAGCTCTACTATGTAAAGCGAAAGCAATTTATCAACAACATCCAGAAACGCCGCCGGCTTCTCCGGGTCCGAGATCATCTAACATGGACTGATGCGAAGTGGAAAAGTGTTCTGTGGTCTGACGAGTCCACATTTCAAATTGATTTTGGAAATAATCAACATTGTGTCATCCGGACCAAAGGGGAAGCGAACCATCCAGACTGTTACTGACCTGACTTTGAAAGCCAGCATGTGTGATGGTATGGGGGTGCATTAGTGCCCAAGGCATGGGTAACTTACACATCTGTGAAGGCACCATTAATGCTGAAAGGTACATACAGGTTTTGGAGCAACATATGTTGTCATCCAAGCAACGTTATCATGAACGCCCCTGCTTATTTCAGCAAGACAATGCCCAGCTGCGTGTTACAACAGCGTGGCTTCATAGTAAAAGAGTGCGGGTACTCTCCGGGCCCGCCTGTAGTCCAGACTTGTCTCCCATGGAAAATGTGTGGTGCATTATGAAGCGTAAAATACAACAGACTGTTGAAAGACTGAAGCTCTACATAAATCAAGAATGGGAAAGAATTCCACTTTCAAAGCTTCAACAATTATTTTCCTCAGTTCCCAAACGTTTATTGTGTGTTGTTAAAGGGGAACATTATCACAATTTCAAAAGGGTTAGAAACAATAAAAATCAGTTCCCAGTGGCTTGTTGTATTTTTTGAAGTTTTTTTCAAAATTTTACCGGTCTCGGAATATCCCTAAATAAACAATGGAAATACCACAGCAAGATATAGCGACATTAGCTCGGATTCAAACTCTGATTTCAGCGATTTAAGCGATTCAACAGATTACGCATGTATTGAAACAGATGGTTGGAGTATGAAAGTATTGAAGAAGAAACTGAAGCTATTGAGCGAATAGCTATTGACGCTATTCATAGCCATAGCATGGCCGAATAGCTGCGTTAGCATCGCCGGTAAAATGTGCGGACCAAACGATCAGGACTTTCGCATCTTTTGACACTGGAGCAACTTAAATCCGTCGATTGGTAAGTGTTTGTTTCGCATTAAATGTGGGTGGAAGGAAACGTAATATAGTTGCAAATGCATCTGCAGGTTATCCATACATCTCTGTGCCATGTCTGCTTTAGCACCGCCGGTAAATAGCATGTTAGCATCGATTAGCGTAGCATGTTAGCATCGATTAGCTGGCAGTCAACATCAACAAAACTAACCTTTGTGATTTTGTTGACTTAATGGTTGCAAATGCATCTGCAGGTTATCCATACATCTCTGTGCCATGTCTGTCTTAGCATCGCCGGTCAAATGTGGAGACACTCTGGTACATTCAACGGGGGTCTGGCGGCAGACACTTTGGCATCTTGGGGCCAGTGGTGCAACTTGAATCCCTCCCTGTTAGTGTTGTTACACCCTCCGACAACACACCGCCGAGGCATGATGTCTCCAAGCTTCCAAAAAATTGTCAAAAAACGGAAAATAACAGAGCTGAGACCCGGTGTTTGTAATGTGTTGAAAATGAAAATGGTGGGTGTGTTACCTCGACGACGTCACATTCTGACGTCATCGCCTCCAGCGCGATAAACAGAAAGGCGTTTAACTCGCCAAAATTCACCCATTTAGAGTTCGGAAATCGGTTAAAAAAATAGATGGTCTTTTTTCTGCACCATCAAGGTATATATTGACGCTTACATAGGTCTGCTGATAATGTTCCCCTTTAAAAGAGAAGGTGATGTAACACAGTGGTGAACATACCCTTTCCCAACTACTTTGGCACGTGTTAAAGCTATGAAGTTCTATTTTAATTATTATTTTCAGAAAAAAAACCCAAAGTTTATGAGTTTGAACATCAAATATGTTGTCTTTGTAGCATATTCAACTGAATATGGCTTGAAAAGGATTTGCAAATCATTGTATTCTGCCCCAAGTGGAGGAGTTCAAGTACCTAGGAGTCTTGTTCACGAGTGGGGGAAGAGTGGATCGTGAGATCGACAGGCGGATCGGTGCGGCGTCTTCAGTAATGCGGACGTTGTATCGATCCGTTGTGGTGAAGAAGGAGCTGAGCCGGAAGGCAAAGCTCTCAATTTACCGGTCGATCTACGTTCCCATCCTCACCTATGGTCATGAGCTTTGGGTTATGACCGAAAGGATAAGATCACGGGTACAAGCGGCCCAAATGAGTTTGGGTCTCTCCCTTAGAGATAGGGTGAGAAGCTCTGCCATCCGGAGGAACTCAAAGTAAAGCCGCTGCTCCTCCACATCGAGAGGAGCCAGATGAAGTGGTTCGGGCATCTGGTCAGGATGCCACCCGAACGCCTCCCTAGGGATGTGTTTAGGGCACGTCCAGCTGGTAGGAGGCCACGGGGAAGACCCAAGACACGTTGGGAAGACTATGTCTCCCGGCTGGCCTGGGAACGCCTCGGGATCCCCCAGGAGGAGCTGGACCAAGTGGCTGGGGAGAGGGAAGTCTGGGCTTCCCTGCTTAGGCTGCTGCCCCCGCGACCCGACCTCGGATAAGCGGAAGATGATGGATGGATGGATGGATGTATTCTGTTTATATTTACATCTAACACAATTTCCCAACTGACGGGGTTTGTAAAAAGTGTAGTTCCATTTTAAAGACGACATTGTGACCGATCACGACACAAAATGCGCTCTTCTTCGGCCTGTGTGCAGTCTTGCCAAAGCCTCAATAAGCACTCACTGAAGTGGATAATAACCTCCCTGGCGGAGGTAATAAAGGCCTTCGGAGCGCCTTGTATCGCCCAGGACTCTTTTCATATTCCCACAAGTGACAGTGGAAGCTTATGAAGACGCTGGAGATGTCGAGAAGCGGCTGAGGCAGGTGGCGGCGAGCGCTAGTGACAGTAATATATGAGTCTTAATAGGTGCATGCTGCTGATATCTGCGGGAGGCGGGATTTCAGTAATACCCCTGACAGAAGGGAGGGGGCAACAAAAAAAAAAAGAAGGGGTTCGGGAAACAGTAAAGCGCCTGTCGCCGTCAGACGGGAGGCATTTTGCAGCGTGCATATTTACGTCTTCGTTAAGAGCAGCGAGGAGTGTGTGGGTGCGAGTCAGTCTCTCCTCTGCCACCTCCATATGCAAGAGATGGCGGGGGGGGGGGGGGGGTGTGAATAATAATAATTGCCGTTTTAGCGGAGTATAACGTCGGAAATGCGTGTCGCTCCGGCAGAGCTTCAAACGGGCTCGGCGAGGAACAGAGAGCAAATCTTAGCACGCCGCGTTTAAGGACATCAAACAGGCCGCGCAATCAAGCACTTCGCAGGGGGGGGGGGCGAAGGTGGAGGCTCATTTCCTTTGACGCTTATGCACTTCGTCTGCTCGTGGAAAAGTTGCACGACTTCCATCGAAGCTCGCTGCCGGATGCAAGAAGACGGGCTCGGGATGCTTGGCAGGCTGTTGGGGGCGAGACAGGAAAACTGCTGCTCTGCATGGGGATGATTTTAGCCACCTTTCAATACTAAAAAAACCCTAAAGTTGGCACGTTCTCTAAATAAAAGTCCTCTCAGATGGATTAATGAGAGGTGCAAACGTGTTCCGTGGTCTGGGCTCAGGGAGACTTGCGAAAACCACCATCAATGACCACAATTTGTAAAAGCAAGTTAAAACTCTACCTTGCAAAGTGAAAGCCATATACAAACCCCGTTTCCATAAGAGTTGGAAATTGTGTTCGATGTAAATATAAACAGAATACAATGATTTGCAGCCGAGTGTGAAGCGACCGGAATGAGAATCAGCACCTCCAAGTCAGAGTCCGTGGTTCTCGCCCGGAAAAGGGTGGAGTGCCATCTCCGGGTTGGGGAGGAGACCCTGCCCCAAGTGGAGGAGTTCAAGTACCTCGGAGTCTTGTTCACGAGTGAGGGAAGAGTGGATGGTGAGATCGACAGGCGGATCGGTGCGGCGTCTTCAGTAATGCGGACATTGTACTGATCCGTTGTGGTGAAGAAGGAGCTGAGCCGGAAGGCAAAGCTCTCAATTTACCGGTTGATCTACGTTCCCATCCTCACCTATGGTCATGAGCTTTGGGTCATGACCGAAAGGATAAGATCACGGGTACAAGCGGCCCAAATGAGTTTGGGTCTCTCCCTTAGAGATAGGGTGAGAAGCTCTGCCATCCGGGAGGAACTCAAAGTAAAGCCGCTGCTTCTCCACATCGAGAGGTGGTTCGGGCATCTGGTCAGGATGCCACCCGAACGCCTCCCTAGGGAGGTGTTTAGGATACGTCCAATCGGTAGGAGGCCACGGGGAAGACCCAGGACACGTTGGGAAGACTATGTCTCCCGGCTGGCCTGGGAACGCCTCGGGATCCCCCGGGAAGAGCTGGACCAAGTGGCTGGGGAGAGGGAAGTCTGGGTTTCCCTGCTTAGGCTGCTGCCCCCGCAACCCGACCTCGGACAAGCGGAAGAAGATGGATGGACAATGATTTGCAAATCCTTTTCAAGCCATATTCAGTTGAATATGCTACAAAGACAACATATTTGATGTGGAAACTGATATATACACCACTGAAAGTAGTGTTTTTTTCCCCGTAAAATCCATGACTAAGGTTTGTGAAGCAGGACTTTTTGAAGTGATTTAATTTGCAGACACTTGGAGCGATGAAGGCACATTGCCACAAATATTTAAAGATTACTTCAGATGAGGCTGGAAGATTGTGTAGTAAATGTGTGCTGGTTAGAGTAACAAACAGAAGAGCATTTTCTTTAATTGGGTTTCGTCGTGAAAATGTCCCGGATGAAAAACATTTCTACATAAATTTAAAAAAGGCTCTTTGGGTAAATCTTAACCAAGTATATACAAACCCCGTTTCCATATGAGTTGGGAAATTGTGTTAGATGTAAATATAAACAGAATACAATGATTTGCAAATCCTTTTCAAGCCATATTCAGTTGAATATGCTACAAAGACAACATATTTCATGTTCAAACTCATAAACATTTTTTTTTTGCAAATAATCATTAACTTTAGAATTTGATGCTAGCAGCACATGACAAAGAAGTTGGGAAAGGTGGCAATAAATACTGATAAAGTTGAGGAATTCTCATCAAACACTTATTTGGAACATCCCACAGGTGTGCAGGCTAATTGGGAACAGGTGGGTGCCATGATTGGCTATAAAAACAGCTTCCATGAAATGCTCAGTCATTCACAAACAAGGATGGGGTGAGGGTCACCACTTTGTAAGCAAATTGTTGAACAGTTTTAGAACAACATTTTGTCAACAAGCTATTGCAAGGAATTTAGGGATTTTACCATCTATGGTCTGTAAAATCATCAAAAGGTTCAGAAAATCTGGAAAAAAAAATCACTGCACGTAAGCCATGATATTACAGACCTTGTACTGCATCAAAAACAGACATCAGTGTGTAAAGGATATCACCACATGGGTTCAGGAACACTTCATAAAACCACTGTCAGTAACTGCAGTTGGTTGCTACATCTGTAAGTGCAAGTTAAAACTCTGCTATGCAAAGCAAAACCCATTTATCAACAACACCAAGGAACGCCGCTGGGGCTGGCTTGGCTGGGCCCGAGATCATCTAAGATGGACTGATGCAAAGTGGAAAAGTGTTCTGTGGTCTGATGAGTCCACATTTCAAATTATATTTGGAAACTGTGGACGTGGTGTCCTCCGGAACAAAGTGGAAAGTAACCATCCGGATTGTTATAGGCGCAAAGTGTAAAAGTCAGCATCTGTGATGGTATGGGGGTGCATTAGTGCCCAAGGCATGGGTAACTTACACATCTGTGAAGGCACCATTAATGCTGAAAGGTACATACAGGTTTTGGAGCAACATATGTTGTCATCCAAGCAACATTATTATGGATGCCCCTGCTTATTTCAGCAAGACAATGCCAAACCACGTGTTACAACAGTGTGGCTTCGTAGTAAAAGAGTGCGGGTACTTTTCTGTCCCTCCTGCAGTCCAGACCTGTCTCCCATGGAAAATGTGTGGCGCATTATGAAGCGTAAAATACGACAGCGGAGACCCCGGACTGTTGAAGGACTGAAGCTCTACATAAAACAAGAATGGGAAAGAATTCCACTTTCAAAGCTTCAACAATTAGTTTCCTCAGTTCCCAAACGTTTATTGAGTGTTGTTCAAAGAAAAGGTGATGTAACACAGTGGTGAACATGCCCTTTCCCAACTACTTTGGCACCTGTTGCAGCCATGAAATTCTAAGTTAATTATTATTTGCAGAAAAAAAAATAAAGTGTATGAGTTTGAACATCAAATATGTTGTCTTTGTAGCATATTCAACTGAATATGGCTTGAAAAGGATTTGCAAATCATTGTATTCTGTTTATATTTACATCTAACACAATTTCCCAACTCATATGGAAACAGGGTTTGTACAATTGAATAAATCAGAAACTGATGACATAGTGCAGTATTTTACTTCTTTATCTCGTTTTTTCAACCGAAAATGCTTTGCTCGGATTAGGGGGTACTTGAATTAAAAAAATGTTCACAAGGGGTACGTCACTGAAAAAAAGGTTGAGAACCACAGACTTCGGGTAGTGGACTTCTACAAAATTTCATTCAAACTTCTCCATGTTTTCATGGATAAATGTCTGCTCTTAAGATATTTATATGTTTTGGGTCGATCGCTACGAGGGTCACAGTTTTACAAGCTGATGAGCCTCGCAACTCAATTTTTTTCGCTTGCATAAAATTACCGAGCGACAGCTCTTATCTCAAAACACTCTTTTAAGTTGAAGAACCACTTACCAAATACTTGGGATGTGAATCTTCCAAAAACTCACCATTCCTATTTTTTGGCAAGACAATTCCATTCAGAAGCTATTTTCCATCCAACATGATTCCCATTTCAAACAGATTCTTACAACATATTATCCATCCATCCATTTCCTACCGCTTTTCCCTTTTGTGGTCGCAGGGGGTGTACATTGGTATACAAATTCAAACAGAAGCTCACAACACCGGGTTGTAAATAATGTGAATCACGATGTTCTTGCTTGGAATTGAGAGGGTGAATACGGACTTGCTAAACACACATCTGTGTCTCTTATCTTTGAAAGAATCACATTATTATCTTCATTATTGTTACATTCCCTCAGAAGAAGTAAGAAGAAAGAAACCTCCAAGGTCGTTCTTCAACGATGCTCCTGGAAGGAGATTGCATGGGGGCTTCCTAGAAATTATCAGAACTAGTTTTAAATATTCCATTTCGCCAAAATCATGGCTCACTTGCTCAGGCGACATTTGTGAACGACACGCCAAAGAAAAGTGAATTCATTCAATGCGATTCCTGCGTCTGCTGAGATACCAACAACCAGGGCAATGGAGCTCACTCGCCCTGGCAGGTGAGGGAGCGAGAGCCTTGGGATAGAATAGCAGTTGCTCCAATGTGGCACCAATGAGGCCCCAATGTGGCCCCAATGAGGCCCCAATGTGGCACCAATGTGGCCCCAATGTGGTACCAATGAGACCCAAATGAGGCCCCAATGTGGCACCAATGTGGCCCCAATGTGGTACCAATGAGACCCAAATGAGGCCCCAATGTGGCACCAATGTGGCACCAATGTGGCACCATGTGGCACCAATGAGTTCCCAATGTGGCCCCAATGTGGCCCCAATGTGGCCTCAATAAGGCCCCAATGTGGCACCAATGTGGCACCAATGTGGCACCAATGTGGCACCAATGAGACCCCTAATGTGGCACCAATGTGGCACCAATGAGGCCCCAATGAGGCACCAATATGGCACCAATGTGGCACCGATGTGGCACGATTTGGCACCAATGAGTTCCCAATGTGGCCCCAATGTGGCCCCAATGTGGCCCCAATGTGGCCTCAATAAGGCCCCAATGTGGCACAATGTAGCACCAATGTGGCACCAATGTGGCACCAATGAGACCCCAATGTGGCACCAATGTGGCACCAATGAGACCCCAATGTGGCCCCAATGAGGACACCAATGTGGCCCCAATGTGGCCCCAATGTGGCCCCAATGTGGCCCCAATGAGGCCCCAATGAGGCCCCAATGAGGCCCCAATGAGGCCCCAATGAGGCCCCAATGTGGCCCCAATGAGGCCCCAAATGAGGCCCCAATGTGGCACCAATGTGGCACCAATGTGCACCAATGTGGCCCCAATGTGGCCCCAATGTGGCCTCAATAAGGCCCCAATGTGGCACCAATGTGGCACCAATGAGACCCCCAATGTGGCCCCAATGAGGCCCCAATGAGGCACCAATGAGGCACCAATGTGGCCCCAATGTGGCCCCAATGTGGCCCCAATGTGGCACCAATGAGGCACCAATGAGGCCCCAATGAGGCCCCAATGTGGCCCAATGTGGCCCCAATGTGGCCCCAATGAGGCCCCAATGTTGCCCCAATAAGACCCCAATGTGGCCTCAATAAGGCCCCAATGTGGCACCAATGTGGCACCAATGTGGCACCAATGTGGCCCCAATGTGGCCCCAACAAGGCCCAATGTGGCCCCAATGTGCCCCAGTGTGGCCCCAGTGTGGCCCCGATGTGGCACCAATGAGGCACCAATGAGGGCCCCAATGTGGCCCCAATGAGGCCCAATGTGGCCCCAATGTGGCCTCAATAAGGCCCCAATGTGGCACAATGTGGCACCAATGAGACCCCAATGTGGCACCAATGTGGCCCCAATGAGGCACCAATGTGGCCCCAATGTGGCCCCAATGTGGCCCAATGTGGCCCCAATGTGGCACCAATGAGGCACCAATGAGGCCCCAATGAGGCCCCAATGTGGCCCCAATGTGGCCCCAATGTGGCCCAATGAGGCCCCAATGCTGCCCCAATAGACCCCAATGTGGCCTCAATAAGGCCCCAATGTGGCACCAATGTGGCACCAATGTGGCACCAATGTGGCCCCAATGTGGCACCAGTGTGGCCCCAATGTGGCACCAATGTGGCACCAATGTGGCCCCAACAAGGCCCCAATGTGGCCCCAATGTGGCCCCAGTGTTGGGCCCCGATGTGGCACCAATGAGGCACCAATGAGGCTCCCAATGTGGCCCCAATGAGGCCCCAATGAGGCCCCAATGAGGCCCCAATGTGGCACCAATGTGGCCCCAATGTTGCCCCAATAAGACCCCAATGTGGCCTCAATAAGGCCCAATGTGCACCAATGTGGCACCAATGTGGCCCCAATGTGGCCCCAATGTGGCACCAGTGTGGCCCAATGTTGGCACCAATGTGGCACCAATGTGGCACCAATGTGGCCCCAATGAGGCACCAATGTGGCACCAATGTGCCCCAATGTGGCCCCAATGTGGCACCAATGAGGCCCAATCAGGCCCCAATGAGGCCCCAATGTGGCCCCAATGTGGCCCCAATGAGGCCCCAAATGAGGCCCCAATGTGGCACCAATGTGGCACTAATGAGTTCCCAATGTGGCCCCAATGTGGCCCCCAATGTGGCCTCAATAGGCCCCAATGTGGACACCAATGTGGCACCAATGAGACCCCAATGTGGCACCAATGTGGCCCCAATGAGGCACCAATGTGGCCCAATGTGGCACCAGTGTGGCCCCAATGTGGACCGATGTGGCACCAATGTGGCCCCAAAGTGGCACCAACGAGGCCCCAATGAGGCACCAATGTGGCCCCAATGAGGCCCCAGTGTGGGCCCCGATGTGGCACCAATGAGGCCCCAATGTGGCCCCATGAGGCCCCAATGAGGCCCCAATGTGGCCCCAATGTAGCCCCAATGTGGCCCCAATGTAGCCTCGACATCACTTTGCATGCGCACTTCCATAACGTTACAACAAATTTAGTTGACCAGAAGGAAGTCGCTACAACTAAAAAATAAAATATAAGTTCCTTCAAAATGAATGTTTTATTACGTGCAAGTAATGTAAAGTAACATCATGTATGAATGATGTACATATTGTAATATATTTGGGAGACTTCTAATCTTTGTCTGGCTGTGCTCGGTTGGTAGAGCGGCCGTGCCAGCAACTTGAGGGTTGCAGGTTTGATTCCCGCTTCCGCCATCCTAGTCACTGCCGTTGTGTCCTTGGGCAAGACACTTTACCCACCTGCTCCCAGTGCCACCCACACTGGTTTAAATGTAACTTAGATATTGGGTTTCACTATGTAAAGCGCTTTGAGTCACTAGAGAAAAGCGCTATATAAATATACTTCACATAAGTAGAGGAGGTGGATTAACTGAGCTTTATTTTTCAACTCACAAGTAAGCAAATTTCACCAGAGCATCAATTCCGGTCCTTTCAACAATCACTATGTGGAGGGAGTGTGACCAGCGCGCCTGCAGGAGCAAAGGTCACCGCCTCGGCGAATGGTGGGGGATTCTTTTTTTTTTTTTTTTTTCTTTGTCATGAAAAAGGTTTTTTTTTTTGGGTTGGTGCACTAATTGTAAGTGTGTATTGTGTTTTATGTTGATTTAATAAAATTATTACAACAATAAATAAATACATTTAAAAAAAATTATAAATAATTATTCTGCGGCCTGGTACCACTCGAGCCCGGTGGTTGGGGACCACTGGTCTAGTCATCTTTTGTCTTTCACAGTAAGCGGCGGGGAGCAGGGAGGGGAGAGAGGATACAGACGTGATAAAAAGTCACGTTTTGAGAGAGAAAAACTTTGGATAAAAAAAACACAAGATAATTAAAACTCTGTTGAAACCTGCACACTGGGATTCTGTGAAGTGTCTTTCAGTGGGACTGCCAGGAAGTGACTTCCACCCATCCATCCATCTTCTTCCGCTTATCTGAGGTCGGGTCGCGGGGGCAACAACCTAAGCAGGGGAAACCCAGACTTCCCTCTCCCCCAGCCACTTCGTCCAGCTCTTCCGGGGGGATCCCGAGGCGTTCCCAGGCCAGCCGGGAGACATAGTCTTCCCAACATGTCCTGGGTCTTCCCCGTGGCCTCCTGCCGACTGGACGTGCCCTAAACACCTCCCTAGGGTGACGTTCGGGTGGCATCCTGACCAGATGCCAGAACCACCTCATCTGGCTCCTCTCGATGTGAAGGAGCAGCGGCTTTACTTTGAGTTCCTCCCGGATGGCAGAGCTTCTCACCCTATCTCTAAGGGAGAGACCCAAACTCATTTGGGCCGCTTGTTACCCGTGATCTTGTCCTTTCGGTCATGACCCAAAGCTCAGGACCGTAGGTAGAGGATGGGAACGTAGATCGACCGGGTAAATTGAGAGCTTTGCCTTCCGGCTCAGCTCCTTCTTCACCACGACTTCCACACACAATTTCTTCAAAATCCAAATACATGTTCATATTTTACAAATAGCCTAATATTTGCACACTATTGACAAAGCGATGCACCGGAAAATCTGTCGTCCTAAAACCCAAATGGGATGCTGTGATGAAATATCCTGTGGAGAGACGCAGCCGAGGGGCTGAGAGAGGCGCTCTGGACCAAGATGGAGGCCAGGAGGGCGCGGGCATGCGGCGTGACGCACGCGGAGCGGCAGGAGGACGGCAATCAGAGTCAGGTGCATAGGACACACACCTGCTCACAATCTGCACATCTGCTTCTAGACTTTAAGAGAGGCGAAGGGGACACGATCGGGGGAGAGAGAGAGAGATGAGGAAACCATGGCAGCCCGACCACGAGCCGACAACCGAGATCACGCCATAACGAGTCCCCGCCACAGACGCAGCAGGCGAGCATTGAAGGTGCAGCACAGCCAGGAAGAGGAGCCGGCGCACTAGAAATAGACGCGCCCGACTGGTCCGAAGAAAGGTCGTTTGAAACAATTAAAGTGAATCAAACCTGCTAGGACGTGTCGTGTGTCCTGCAGTGTCAACACAACTCACACGAGGACGGCTGGGAGTCCATCACAGTCCTGTTCCACTGGCCTAACATGAGCAGAAATCATGATCAGAATTCAATCAATCAATCAATGTTTATTTATATAGCCCCAAATCACAAATGTCTCAAAGGACTGCACAAATCATTACGACTACAACATCCTCGGAAGAACCCACAAAAGGGCAAGGAAAACTCACACCCAGTGGGCAGGGAGAATTCACATCCAGTGGGACGCCAGTGACAATGCTGACTATGAGAAACCTTGGAGAGGACCTCAGATGTGGGCACCCCCCCCTTCCTCTAGGGGACCGAAAGCAATGGATGTCGAGCGGGTCCAACATGATACTGTGAAAGTTCAATCCATAGTGGCTCCAAGACAGCAGCGAGAGTCCCGTCCACAGGAAACCATCTCAAGCGGATCAGCAGCGTAGAGATGTCCCCAACCGATACAGGCGAGCGGTCCATCCTGGGTCCCAACGAGCGGTCCATCCTGGGTCTCGACTCTGGACAGCCAGTACTCCATCCATGGTCATCGGACCGGACCCCCTCCACAAGGGAGGGGGGGACATAGGAGAAAGAAAAGAAGCGGCAGATCAACTGGTCTTAGAGTATACAGATGAGTTTTAAGGTGAGACTTAAATGCTTTAAAGATACATGCTTTGCTTTCCATTAAATCAATCCAACCAAAGTGAATTTCCACGGATAGTGTCTAGGTTTAAGAATAAACTGAAACATTTCCAATAATGTGAATGAAATTCAATTTAAACCATTCAAGAATAAACATAAACATCACTGATAACTTTTTAAATTGACTTTTTTAAACATTTTCCCCAGTGAAATTATTTTCTTGCAACATTCCTCTCAGTCCAAAGAAGCAAACAAGAACTTCTTTGTCTTGCTTTCCTCACCAGTTGTGTCTTCTGAGTCCACACAGGAGATGTCTTCCTTCCTCTTAGCAGCATGTCAACAAGGTGACTGACTGAAGCCCAGACATTGTGAGCAGGTGAACAGGTGAGCAGGTGAACAGGTGAACTCAATCAAGCCAATCTGTTGGAAGCAGGTATAGATTTTCAGCCCTCAGCTCTCACTGTTGCCCCTTCAGGCCTGGAGTGTACTCTGCAACTCAGTGCTGTTTGTGCTGCTCTCTACTTTGACTTAACAGTGGTGAAGGAGTTAGTGTATCTGCCTCACAATAAGAAGGTCCTGGGTTTGATCCCGGGCTCAGGATTTTTCTGTGTGGAGTTTGCATGTTCTCCCCGTGAATGCGTGGGTTCCCTCCGGGTACTCCGGCTTCCTCCCACCTCCAAAGACATGCACCTGGGGATAGGCCCCTCCCACCTCCAAAGAAATGCACCTGAGGATAGGCCCCTCCCACCTCCAAAGACATGCACCTGGGGATAGGCTCCTCCCACCTCCAAAGACATGCACCTGGGGATAGGCCCTTCCCACCTCCAAAGACATGCACCTGGGGATAGGCCCCTCCCACCTCCAAAGACATGCAGCTGGGGTTAGGCCCCTCCCACCTCCAAAGACATGCACCTGGGGATAGGCTCCTCCCACCTCCAAAGACATGCACCTGGGGATAGGCCCCTCCCACCTCCAAAGACATGCACCTGGGGATAGGCCCCTCCCACCTCCAAAGACATGCACCTGGGGATAGGCTCCTCCCACCTCCAAAGACATGCACCTGGGGATAGGCCCCTCCCACCTCCAAAGACATGCACCTGGGGATAGGCCCCTCCCACCTCCAAAGACATGCACCTGGGGATAGGCCCCTCCCACCTCCAAAGACATGCACCTGGGGATAGGCCCCTCCCACCTCCAAAGACATGCACCTGGGGATAGGTTGATTGGCAGCACTAAATGGTCCCTAGTGTGTGAATGTTGTCTATCTGTGTTGGCCCTGTGACGAGGTGGCGACTTGTCCAGGGTGTACCCCGCCTACCGCCTGAATGCAGTTGGGATAGGCTCCAGCATCCCCTGCTTTCCCCAAACGGGACGCGCGGTAGATAATGGATTGTGTGGATTGTAAACAGGGCTAGAAAAAGACTACATTTGGATTACTTTTAGAGATGCAACTCTTTGTCTTTAACGGGCGGGGCCTCGATGACAAGTTGATTTGCCGACAAAACGGGGGGGGGGGGGGGGATAAAGACCCCTCGTTAGTGCGTAAAACGAGCAGTTAGACGTGCCGACAAGCCGGGATGACGTCTTCTTTGATCCCCCGCTAGCACGCCACTTTTTCTAGTACCTGGCTTGACTTGTAGCTTTTCACATTACTGAGATCTGCCTCCAATCACCTGACACCCCCCCCCCCCCCTCCCTTCACCTGTGATCTTACACTAACACACACCCCTCGCCCTCACCGCCATACCTCTCCTTCCCGCTTCCGCGAGGCGTGCACTCCGTCTTCCTTTTCATCGCCCTTCCTCTCCCGCGCTCCCTTTTGTCCTTGATTACCTGGCGCTCGTCTCCTCTCGCCACCGCCACTAATGGACTATTTGCATGCAAATGGTGGCGCCTGGAGAGATTAGACAGGGTGGAGTGGATGTTGGAGGAAGCGAGGGAAGGAAAAGGGTTGATGAAAGACAGGCCGCGCTCCTCCTCGCCTCCTCCGTAGGTCCTCCTGATTGTCTTGGTTAAGGCGGCCATTATTGACAGTTGTGTCGGCGGCGAAGGCGAGGCTTAAAGATGGCGGGAGAGCGAGTAGGAGGAGGGGGGGGGGGGTGTTTGAATGTCAGAGCTTCTGTATTTGCATGTTTATGTGCGCCTAACTAGCTTAGCTCTGAACTTGGGGAAGATGGGGCACTGCAGCATCGCTATTTCTGAAAAATTAAAGCAGGAGACCAAAAGGTTTTTTGTCTGGAGAGAGAAGCCCCCCCCCCCCCCCCCACCCACCCCTTCTACTTCAGACTCCTCCAAATAAATAAGAATTTTTGATTACAGTAATCAGGCCCATTAATAATGCAGACGTTGCAATGGTGCAGAGGAGATGAAAGATGGCTCTTCTCAACCTTTCTGTGTTAGGAGCGAGGGGAGGCGGCGAGCGTGGCAAACACACGCATGCAGCGTCAAAGCCTTAAAGACCGGCAACGCAAACTCAAAAAGTTTTCCAGCCACACTTGATGGTGCTGGTAACTTCATGTCAGCCTTGCAGTGCACAGAATTTGTTTCTTTAGCACGCCGACATACAGCCCTGGTCAAAAGTTGACATACACGTGTGAAGGACATCATGTCAGGGCTGTCTTGAGTTCCAATCATTTCTACAACTCTTATTTTTTTGTGATAGGGCGATTGGAGCACATGCCCCAGATTACACCTCACTCCAACCCACTTCTCCAAAGTGGGCTGGCTCAGGGTGGAGGACAGAGTTAAACAACTTGCACTGAGCCTGGTCTATAAAATCCGCTACATCTCCTTGATACCGAAGTACATGTCAAACTACTTCCTTAACGTAAATGACCGCCATAACCCCAACACCAGGGGGAGCTCCACAAACCACGTTAAACCCAGATTCCGATCTAACAAAGGTCTTAACTCATTCTCTTTCTATGCCACATCAATGTGGAATGCACTCCCAACAGGTATAAAAGTAAGAGCATCTCTATATTCCTTCAAAAGCGCTCTAAAACAACACCTCCAGGCAACTTCAACACTTTACTAATACCCTCCTCCACTCACATCCCATCTCCCCGGATTATAAACAACTCAAATGTACTTCTAGATTAGATTAGATTAGATAGTACTTTATTTATTCCGTCAGGAGAGTTCCTTCAGGAAAATTACAATTTTCAGCACAATCCCATTCAAGATCAGACAAACATTACAGGGAGACAGAACAGGATCGCGGACGGGTCTGCCGGCTTCCAGCGCCCCTTACAAAAAAAGATGAGATACAGGTAAACAAGGGGGGGGGGGGGTGGAAGAATAGAAGATTAAAATAAATTTTAAAAACTAAAATAAAAAATCGGTCTTAGCCTTGGGCCCTGGAATGGGGGTGCAGACTGAGGCCAAGGGAAAAAAAAACAACAACTCATAGCCATAGTACACATCCCTCTTCCATGTGTGTAAGAGGGAACCATCAAACATCAAAGAACACAGAGGACATTAAAGACATTAAAGCAGCAGATACAAGCAGACACTTCTACATACAGCTATGAATAAAAAGTAAAAGAAACATATCCATTGTGGTGGCCTCTGCGGTGTTCCACGCCATCGTCCGCTGGGGTGGAGGGAGCATGGCCAGAGACAGGAGCAGACCCAACAAAGCAACCAAGACAGCCAACTCCACACTCGGTCAATGTCCAGTCCGCATGGATGAGCGAGGATGATCTAATGTATATACTTGTTCTTATGCTATGTGAACTCACTATGTTCTCTACTGGCTGTACATATCCTACTAAGTCACACCTACACTGTTTCAATGTCCACATTTCTCTGTTGATGCAATTGTTGATGACTGAAGTACTGATATCAACCAAAGCTCCTCATCCCACCCCCCGGATTGTAAATAATGTCAATAATTCAATGTACATACTATGATGATTAACCTGTGTGATGACTGTATTCTGTTGATAGTATATATTTGTACCATGAATTGATTAACGTGGACCCCGACTTAAACAAGTTGAAAAACTTATTGGGGTGTTACCATTTAGTGGTCAATTGTACGGAATATGTACTGTACTGTGAAATCTACTAATAAAAGTATCAATTAAAAAACTAACAAAAAAAACTTGTGAACAAGACTCAGAGGTACTTAAACACCTCCACTTGGGGCAGAGTCTCCTCCCCAACCCGGAGAGGCATAGTTCGGTTGGTAGAGTGGCCGTGCCAGCAACTTGAGGGTTGCAGGTTCGATTCCCGCTTCCGCCATCCTAGTCACTGCCGTTGTGTCCTCGGGCAAGCCACTTGACCCACCTGCTCCTAGTGCCACCCACACTGCTTTAAATGGAACTTAGATATTGGCTTTCAGTATGTAAAGCGCTTTGAGTCACTAGAGAAAAGCGCTATATAAATATAATTCACTTCACACTTTACTTCACTCTCCACCTTTTTCCGGGCGAGAACCATGGACTCGGACTTGGAGGTGCTGATTCTCATCCCAGTCAATCACCAAATCAATCAATCAATCAATCAATCAATTGTTATTTCGGGCTATATAAGTAAACATTGATTGATTGAACTATGCAAAGTATTTCAATGGTTGGAATCTGCACTTTTGCATGATATATTAGTTACTATGGTAATGTAATTAGTTACCTAGTGGTTAGAGTGTCCGCCCTGAGATTGGTAAGTTGTGAGTTCAAACCCGGCTGAGTCATACCAAAGACTATAAAAATGGGAGCATTTACCTCCCTGCTTGGCACTCAGCATCAAGTCTTGGAATTGGTGGTTGAATCACCAACAATGATTCCCGGGCGCGGCCACTGCTGCTGCTCACTGCTCCCCTCACCTCCCAGGGGGTGAACAAGGGGATGGGTCAAATGCAGAGGACACATTTCACCATACCTAGTGTGTGTGTGACAATCATTGCTACTTTGACTTTAACTTCTACTACGGTCATCTAATGAGTTACTATGGTAACGTAAGTCCCAGCAGCTTTGCAGGATTGTAAATAATGTCAATAATTCAATGTATATACTATGATGATTAACTTGTGTGATGACTGTATTATGTTGATAGTATATATTTGTACCATGAATTGATTAACGTGGACCCCGACTTAAACAAGTTGAAAAACTTATTGGGGTGTTACCATTTAGTGGTCAATTGTACGGAATATGTACTGAACTGTGCAATCTACTAATAAAAGTATCAATCAATCAATCAATACCTGTTGGTCACAAAAAACATCCATGAAGTTTGGTTATTTTATGAATTTATTATGGCTCTACTGAAAATGTGACCACAATTTTTGTTACATTTCAGTTCAGTTCAGTCTAACAAAAACATATTCAAACATGGATCACGATTCGAAAATGAATAACATGACTGAAACAGGCAGAAGCAAAAAAGCTTATATGCCCAACATAATATTTTTTACATTCAATTAAGTTACCTTTTCTAATAATTGTGTAATACAAAAAGAAATATAATCATTCAGCATTTACATTTAAGTTGCCCTTTAACAAATAATACAAATATATGTATTATTTTTGCACTTTTTTGTAAAGAGATAAACATACATACCTTCTAAATACAACATTTAACCAAACAATCATGCAGTTCACATAACTTCCACCGTGCTGCCCGCCTTTTGACACATCAGTGTCATGTAATGACGACTTCACATGAAAGCTCCTTTCTTGTTATTAACCGTCGTTCCGCTTGTGTCCTGCCTCATTTATTTCACATTCATCCAACAAAGTCCGAGTAGTGAGCAGCGGAGGACGATGCTTTGATAGTACGTGCATTTGTCCACTTTTCGTAGTTGTATGTATGGAAATGAAGTTAGCAAAAATAATAAACAGTATTAAACTGTCCTGAATATAGTTTGAAGACTTGGGCTAAGTGAAAACACTCAAACATCGTTCCCCTGATCAGCAATCTTCAGCACAAAAACGTCCCACAAAATTTCCTGCAAGTCTTCAGCTGCTCTCGGTCTTCTTTCTCTTCGTTGTCAAGTTTGTGATACTAGAAACACACAAGAAATATGAAAGTTGTCCTTGTGTGGAATACACGTCCAGCATATCTTCACTTATCTAACTGACTGCTGTGGTGATTCTGTTGAAAGTCCCGACTACAATGACAATGAAGCTTTGGCACATCTGCAAATCTTTCTTCCACTGTTTGAAATGTAGTCTAAAAAAGGAGCTCCTAAATGGGTGTAAAATCAAGGCTAAAACTGCTGTGCTTGAATTTTCAAAACTTATTTTGCATTGAACAGGAAGTCACCGTGTTACTACGGGTTGTAGTTATGCAGGAACGCGCTGCTTCGCAATAATGAGGACGTTAACAATAATACAACACACGTCAACATATACCAAAGGCATTTTCCTAAATATGACCCTTTTTAATCTCAAATGTTATATTGGTGTCCAGCAGACAATTTTTAGTAATAAAAAGAACATGGTAGACTTTGACTATACATAAATATATATATATATATATATATAGACATCTCTGCGATGCTGATCCGCCTCCGCTTGGGATGGTTTCCTGCTGGCTCCGCTGTGAACGGGACTCTCGCTGCTGTGTTGGATCCGCTTTGGACTGGACTCTCGCGACTACGTTGGATCCATTGTGGATTCAACTTTCACAGTATCATGTTAGACCCGCTCGACATCCATTGCTTTCCTCCTCTCCAAGGTTCTCATAGTCATCATTGTCACCGACGTCCCACTGGGTGTGAGTTTTCCTTGCCCTTATGTGGGCCTACCGAGGATGTCGTGGTGGTTTGTGCAGCCCTTTGAGACACTAGTGATTTAGGGCTATATAAGTAAACATTGATTGATTGATATATATATATATATATATATATTAGGGCTGCGAATCGATTCGATTCAATATCCATTCTTGGGGTCGCGATTCGATAATATAACGATTTTTTCAATTCAACGCGATCCTCGATTCAACAACGATATTTTTTCGATTCAAAAGAATCCTGTATTCATTCAATACATAGATTTCAGCAGGATCTACCCCAGTCTGCTGACATGCTAGCAGAGTAGTAGATGTTTTTACAAAAGCTTTTATAATTGTAAAGGACAATGTTTTATCAACTGATTGCAATAATGTACATTTGTTTGAACTATTAAAGGAAGCAAAAATATGACTTATTTTATCTTTGTGAAAACATTGGACACAGTGTGTTGTCCAGCTTATGAGATGCCATGCAAGTGTAAGCCACTGTGACACTATTGTTCTTTTTGTTTATTTTCATAAATGTCTAATGATAATGTCAATGAGGGATTTTTAATCACTGCTATGCTGAAATGATAACTAATATTGATACTGTTGTTGATAATATTCACTACTTTTGGTTTGTTCTGTGTGGTGTTTGTGTCTCCTCTCAATTGCTCTGTTTATTGCAGTTCTGAGTGTTGCTGGCTCAGGTTTGCTTTGTTGGATTGAAAAAAAATCGCACTTTGTGCGTGAGAATCGTGGTTCATATTCAAATCGATTTTTTCCCAAACCCCTAATATATATATATATATATATATTAGGTTTATCCGTTATACAGTGCTCAATATCGGGGTAGAGTGGAATATTATTGACTGCCGTTGTGTCCTTGGGCAGGACACTTCACCCTTTGCCCCCGGTGCCGCTCACACTGGTGAATGAATGATGAATGAATGATTGGTGGTGGTCGGAGGGGCCGTAGGTGCAAACTGGCAGCCACGCTTCCGTCAGTCTACCCCAGGGCAGCTGTGGCTACTGATGTAGCTTACCACCACCATCGTGTGAATGAATGATGGGTTCCCACTTCTCTGTGAGCGCTTTGAGTATCTAATAATAGAAAAGCGCGATATAAAATCCAATCCATTATTATTATCATTATATACGATATATATATATATATGTATATATATATATATATATATATAAATTGAAATTCAAGTATTTTTTACACATATAATTAAATATATATATATGCATATATATATATACATATATATATATATATATATATTGAAATTCAAGAATTTTTGCAAATATATATATGTATATATATATATATATATATATATATATATATATATATATGTTTATATATATATATATATATATATATATATATATATATATATATATATATATATATATATATATGTTTATATATATATATATATATATATATATATATAATAAATATGTGACGTTTCATTGGCATTGTAGAGATGCTGGTGCATTCTCTCAATTGTGCAGGCAGAATGGACACAATGTGAAGGTAAGAATGATGATTTATTTAACACTAGAGAACAAACTAAGAACTTAAATACTTGCACAAAGGCACTACACTGCCTAACGAAAACCATAAAATTAAAGTAAAACATTGTAAACCAAATAATGATCAAAAACTTTATATTCACATAAATTTTCGTGAAACGTTTTGTGGAAAAATATCATCATTTTACAGATTTTTACTTAGTTATTAAGGTCAACCACCTTTAATAAAGTGATGATGCAAACAGTTCTACAGAAAAATACCTTTATTCTACAGAGTTTTTCCAAATTATTACAATCAACCAACTTTAATGAAGTGACAATGCTGGCAGTTCCACAGAAAAATACCATTATTTTACAGATTTTTCCAGAATTGTTAAGATGAGGGGTCTCAAATTTGATTGACATGGGGGCCACTGGATGGAGAAAGGTGGTGTAAAGTGGATTCACTTTATACTTGCCAATCCCTTCAATTTTACCTGAAAGACTTCCTGTGACCTCGCGATGGATTGTCCCGATATTCGCCCGGACAAGTATTTTGAGGGCTTGCCGTGACAGCACCGCCTTCATTGTCCTCGTCAACCTTTCTTGGTGGTCGATCATTCACCATACAGACAACGTGCTAATTAAGACGCATGTTGAACGAGTCTTCGCTGAACATTCAATAGTGACTGCAACACATACTTGGTCAACAGCCATACAGGTCACACTGACGGTGGCTGTACAAACACATTCAACACTGTTACAAATATGAGCCACACTGTGACCCCACACCAAACAAGCATGGCAAACACATTTCCGGAGAACATCCGCACTATAACACAACATAAACACAAAAGAACAAATACCCAGAATCCAATACACCCCCGCCATTACCCCACATCAGCGTGTGTCGGTTGAAGGGGGCGGGGTTTGGTGGATGCGGGGGTGTAGCCCGGAAGAGTAGGGCTGCATTGGATTGTGGGTATTTGTTCTTTTGTGTTTATGTTGTGTTATAGTGCAGATGTTCTCCCGAAATGTGTTTGTCATTCTTGTTTGATGTGGGTTCACAGTGTGGCACATATTTGTAACAGTGTTAAATTTGTTTGTACAGCCACCGTCAGTGTGACCTGTATGGCTGTTGACCAAGTATGTGTTGCAGTCCCTAGTGTGTGTCATATTACAGAGACAATGTTAAATTAATAGGATCGGCATAAACCTTTATATAACAGGCTACATATATTTTTTAACTTGAATATAAAGATACACATAAAAATTAAAAATAAATAAGATTTACCTTAAAATTACATACAAAACTGTTAGATTGTTAGTATGGACATAGACTTTTATACAAATAGCTACCTACTAAATGAAAGTTAACTACTGTAATTTTACATGAAATTGAAAGTAATTTGAGAAAACAGAAAATGATATGTATAATTAATTTGGTATTTTTCTGTAAAAAATAGAAATAGACATAGTTTGTCATTACTGGCATTTTACTTAAAATAACAGGCGGTTGGTTTGTTTATTTACAGATAATGTCTTCTATTCTACAGTTTTATAACCTTTTTAAAAAATTAAAAAATAACAGTAGAAATTTAGAGTAGATTAACCATGAATATAGGATTTTTTTTTACAGTGTAGAGACAAACCAACAGGACTAGCATGTGAGCTAGAAAAAACAAAATACGCTAGCATGGGACATAAACAAACGAGGGAATAGCGTGGAAGCTAAAGCACACAAAAATAGTCTTTTACCACAAGCGGGGATAGCGACGTCACCTGTTGCATGAAATATGAAATTAGACTGCGAGGACGAATGACAAACAAGCGCAGGCTTAAATAGAGTGATATTCAAAAGGCAGGTGCGCGTGAAAGAAAAAAGGGAGGTGATACAAATGCGTTACTATGGAAACGGAACAAAACAGGAAGTGCCACCAGGAACTAAGGCAGACAAAATACTAACAGGATGTTATACAAAACAGAACAAAACCAGAATATGTCATGATCCGAGCAGCGGATCATGACAAAATATTTGAATTTACCGAAATTCATATATATATATACATATATATATATATATATATATATATATATATATATATATATATATATATATATATATATATATAAGTGAAATAATTACTTGAATTTCAGTGAATTCCAGCTATAAATATACTCCTCCCCCCCCCCTTAACCCCGCCACCCGGCCCGCCCACAGTCTCCCGAATTCGGAGGTCTCAAGATTGGCAAGCATGGTTTGTTGTCCAGGATGAGGAAATTGTGATATTAAGTCGGCTCTTACCGTAGACTTGTGTGGAGTTAGCATCCTCCTCCAGCTGTCAAAGAGGCAGCTGTGATCTTGGCTCCTCCATTGGCTTCTCTCAGAGACACTGGCGGTCACCGCAGCTCTCCGACTTTCAGGTATGACTTTATAATCCCACTAAAACTCTATTAACACAATAAGCAGACAAGGAATTTACCAGAACTATTCTAGTAAATGTGTCTAATAACATCTAAATCGCTCCAACTGCCGTCGCCTTTTTTTTTTTCTCCAGTGCTTCACTCTAACTTTCCTCATCCAAAAATCTTTCATCCTCGCTCAAATTAACGGGAAAATTGTGGCTTTCTCGGTCCAAATCACTCTGGCTGCTGGTGGCCATGATTGTAAACAATGTTCAGATGTGAGGAGCTCCACAACCCGTGACGTCACGCGCACATCGTCTGCTACTTCCGGTACAGGCAAGGCTTTTTTATTAGCCAGCAAAAGTTGCCAACTTTATCGTGGATGTTCTCTACTAAATCCTTTCAGCAAAAATATGGCAATATGGCGAAATGATGAAGTATGACACATAGAATGGACCTGCTATCCCCGTTTAAATAAGAACATCTCATTTCAGTAGGCCTTTAAAAATTGGAGATTTTTTTTTTTCTTCAGCTTCTCAAAGACCTAAGCAGCTTGGAGTGTTTTGAATTGGATTTGCAGCGTTTGATTATTCTCTTTGGCACTTTTTAGAAAGTACCTTGCACACACACACACACGCACACACACGCACACACACACACACATACACACACACACACACACACACACACACACACACACACACACACACACACACACACACACACACACACACACACACACACGTATATATAATTATAACATATTACATCCCTCACCTTCCTCTCTCTCTCTCTCTCTCTCGCTCGCTCCCTGCCACAAACACACAGGCGTGCACACTGAGGAGGGAGTGCACACCTCTCCTTCCCTCAGGCTGATTTGGCAGCAGACCAGCAGAGAGGAGAGAATGCATAAAGAGCTATTGTGGCTTTTGTCGTTAATCAGGCCTGTATGCTTTCTGACAGCGCCGTGCGAGCGAGGAAGACTGTCTCTCTCCTGCAGCCTCGCCATGCAACCTCTCCATTAGCCCGCAGCAGACAGACAGGCCGACTCCGGCTGCTAAAATGCTTCGGCGTAATGGCACACAATATCGAAAGAGGGGCGGTGGGTGTGTGTGTGTTTGTGTGTGTGTGTGTGTGTGTGTAGCACATGTGTGTGGCGTAGACTGCATGTCCAGATATGTATCTCACTGGAGGGGCTGGGATGTCTGCTGAGAACATGTAGAGAACACAGCAAGGGTTGTACTAAGTCAGGGGTGGGCAACTCAAAACGTTAAAAGAGCCATATTGGACCAAAAATAAAAAACCTTTTCCATATGAGTTGGAAAATTGTGTTCGATGTAAATATAAACGGAATACAAAGATTTGCAAATAATTTGCATCCATATTCAGTTGAATATGCAACAAAGACAACATATTTGATGTTCAAACTGATAATGATAATTAACTTAGAATTTCATGGCTGCAACACGTGCCAAAGTAGTTGGGAAAGGGCATGTTCACCACTGTGTTACATCACCTTTTCTTTTGATAACACTCAATAAACGTTTGGGAACTGAGGAAACTAATTGTTGAAGCTTTGAAAGTGGAATTCTTTCCCATTCTTGTTTTATGTAGAGCTTCAGTCCTTCAACAGTCCGGGGTCTCCGCTGTCCTATTTTACGCTTCATAATGCGCCACACATTTTCCATGGGAGACATGTCTGGACTGCAGGCGGGCCAGGAAAGTACTCGCACTCTTTTTTTTACAAAGCCACACTGTTGAAACACGTAGCTTGGCATTTTCTTGCTGAAATAAGCAGGGGCGTCCATGACAACGTTGCTTAGATGGCAGCATATGTTGTTCCAAAAGCTGTATGTACCTTTCAGCATTAATGGTGCCTTCACAGATGTGTAAGTTACCCATGCCTTGGGCACTAATGCACCCCCATACCATCACACATGCTGGCTTTTCAACTTTGCGTCGATAACAGTCTGGATGGTCCGCTTCCCCTTTGGTCCGCATGACACGATGTTGAATATTTCCAAAAACAATTTGAAATGTGGACTCGTCAGACCACAGAACACTTTTCCACTTTGCATCAGTCCATCTTAGATGATCTCGGACCCAGAGAAACCGGCGGCGTTTCTGGATGTTGTTGATAAATGGCTTTCGCTTTGCATAGTAGCGCTTTAACGTGCACTTACAGATGTAGCGACAAACTGTCTTTAGTGACAGTGGTTTTCTGAAGTGTTCCTGAGCTCATGTGGTGATATCCTTTAGAAATTGATGTCGGTTTTTGATACAGTGCCGTCTGAGGGATCGAAGTCCACGGTCATTGAATGTTGGTTTCCGGCCATGCTGCTTACGTGGAGTTATTTCTCCAGATTCTCTGAACCTTTTGATTATATTATGGAGCGTAGATGTTGAAATCCCTAAATTTCTTGTAACGATGTTCTTAAACTGTTTGACTATTTGCTCACGCAGTTGTGGACAAAGGGGTGTACCTCGCCCCATCCTTTCTTGTGAAAGACTGAGCATTTTTTAGGAAGCTGCTTTTATACCCAATCATGGCACCCACCTGTTCCCAATTAGCCTGCCCACCTGTGGGATGTTCCAAATAAGTGTTTGATGAGCATTCCTCAACTTTATCAGTATTTATTGCCACCTTTCCCAACTTCTTTGTCACGTGTTGCTGGCATCAAATTCTAAAGTTAATGATTATTTGCACAAAAAAAATTATTTATGAGTTTGAACCTCAAATATGTTGTCTTTGTAGCATATTCAACTGAATATGGCTTGAAAAGGATTTGCAAATCATTGTATTCTGTTTATATTTACATCTAACACAATTTCCCAACTCATATGGAAACGGGGTTTGTATTTTGCAAACCAGTAATTATAGCAGTGGTACTTAACCTGAGTTCAATCGAACCCTAGGGGTTCGGCGGAGCTTCAAGACACATCAGACTCATCGTGTAAATAAAAACTCCCCCTTATCGGCGTATAATGGATATCCCCAAACAATGTTCCCTCTATTTTTCCCTCTGATTTGCAGGTGTGTCATTTTTTTGTGAGTTCATGCACTGTGTTGGTTTTCTTCTTTGAACAAGGCCACGTTCATGCATGGTTCATTTTGGGCACCAGTAAAGAAAACATAAGTACCTCCAACGAGGTTAAGAACCACTGAATAATAATCTGCAAATGATGTGTTGTTGTTAGGTGTCAGTGCAGAGTAACCGTGTTATACTCTTCCATATCAGTAGGTGGCAGCAGGTAGATAATTACTTTGTAGATGTGCGAAACAGCGGGAGGCAGGGTGCAGGTAAAAAAGATATCTAATGTTTAAACCAAAAATAGACAAAAGGTGAGTGCCCGTAAGAAAATACACTGAAGCTTAGGAAAGACCATGCAGAACAAAACTAAAACTGAACTGTCTACAAAGTAAACAAAACAGAATGCTGGACGACAGCAAAGACTTACTGTTGAGCAAAGACGGCGTCCACAAAGTACATCCCAACATGACATGAAGATCAACAATGTCCCCACAAAGAAAGATAAAGTAGATGTGGGAAATATTGCTCAAAGGAAGATATGAAGCCCTTTGAGACACTCGTGATTTAGGGCTATATAAGTAAACATTGATTGATTGATTGATGAAACTGCTTGACAAAAGTGTTGCAGTTCAGCTAAATCAGAAATTTGTTGGTTTTCCGACATGGACTTGTTTCTTCAGCATTGTCCACACGTTTGAGTCAGGACTTTGGGAAGGCCATTCTAAAACCTTAATTTTAGCCTGATTTGGCCATTTCTTTACCACTTTTGACGTGTGTTTGGGGTGTGGAGAGGCGGAGGCAACGGGCCCTGCCCTGGCACACCCCGTTCCGCTGCAGGCCCACAGGCCACGCCCCCCTCTACAATAACATACTGTGATTTTATTTTGATATAACTTTTTAATTGAACTTAGACTTCCTTTTTATTGTCATTCAAATTTGAACTTTACGGTACGGATAAGAACGAAAAGTGTTGCATTAGCTCATGGTAGTGCAGGATAAAAAAGTAATAAGGTGCAGATATAAATACGTTGATTATTGTACGGGTAAATATATTACACTTTTGCATATGCATCCACGTTTATGGATGTATGTTTTATTGTCTTTATATTTCAGCGAGTTAATCCATTTTCGTGGTGAATTGAGGGGATTATTATGATGCGTTCAAGAGTCTTACGGCCTGAGGGGAGAAGTTGCTACAGAACCTGGAGGTTCTGCTTAGGAGGCTAGAGGTTCCGCAGATAGATTAAAATATTAACTTCCAAAAATTCACGTTATCACATAATTTACTCAGAAAATATAAATAATGACAAATAAAGATAGAATACTATTTTCCGCAACATGTAATTGGAAAAAAAAACAACAACAACGTTATGGAGCCCGGCCCAAGATGACAGCGAGGAGGCGGAGAATGCGGCCGAGCGGAGAGGCGGGACGTGCCAGGAGCGACCGCCACAATCGAATTCAGGTGCGTGAATCGCGCACCGGGAGGAGAGAACGGGGCAGAAGGAGGAAGAGAGCCCGCAGAGGAGCGAAAGCAAAGAGCAGACGAGGACGACGACGATGACCGTGAACGAGCAGTGGAGAGGAGAAGCTGAAAAGCAATCAGACCTAAAGAAAAAGCTTTATTGCAAAACAAACAAGAGTCAAACCTGCTCAAAAGCAATGTCCTTCCTTGATGGTCCTGGGAACCCGCACAACGACGGCAGGAGTCCGTCACAGTGATTGTTTCATTTTTAAACAAAGAAAACAATCTGAAGTTGTCTTTATTTTAAGTTATCCTACCGTGATTTTTACCATTCGGTCCCCGATCTAAATTGAGTATGACACCCCTGTTTTAGACAGTCAATTTTCTTTAAAAACATGAAAAACGTTTCTAAAAATAGGCAATTTTTTAAAATCTTTGGCATATTCGTTGCATATTTACCAGGCTCCCGTTAGCTTCAGATCCCCATTCAAAGGTCAAATTGGTATCTTTTTATTTTCCTTTTCCTTTTACTTTTCAATTGTGAAATGGTGTTCTGTACTTCTAGAATGCATTATTCTACGCCACAGCAAGACCTTGAGTGATTTTGAAAGAAATCAACGAATGCCCGGCGAGGCCGAAGTCATATTCCTGTTCTGTCGGAGACGTTTTGAAGAATGATGTATTTAATGGCTGCCCTCCATAGGGCAGAGGCCAATGGCTACAGCGCTGTGAACAACGCTTGACCTCTGCTTACCTCTGCGTTACACCACCTCCAGGAGAGAGGTTAATAACGCACACACACACACACACACACACACACACACGGTGCACGCAGCGTGGCCTTTACACACGGATGATAGATTTAACATGCACACAGCAGGCATGTGCTGGATGGCGGCGCCACGCACCCTACGTGATGATCTCGGGAGCAGACTGACGGAGGTGAAGATTCTCTCCAGTGGCTTTGCAGCCTTTGCCATGAGTCAGCTGACTCAGGCTATTCTACTCCAGCGAGCAGCCCAGGTTTGCACGGGGGAGCGCCTGCATGTGCAACCCTGACTCTATCGCCTGCATGTGCAACCCTGACTCTATCGCCTGCATGTGCAACCCTGACTCTATCGCCTGCATGTGCAACCCTGACTCTATCGCCCGCATGTGCAACCCTGACTCTATCGCCTGCATGTGCAACGCTGACTCTATCGCCTGCATGTGCAACGCTGACTCTATCGCCTGCATGTGCAACCCTGACTCTATCGCCTGCATGTGCAACCCTGACTCTATCGCCTGCATGTGCAACCCTGACTCTATCGCCTGCATGTGCAACCCTGACTCTATCGCCCTCATGTGCAACCCTGACTCTATCGCCTGCATGTGCAACCCTGACTCTATCGCCCTCATGTGCAACCCTGACTCTATCGCCTGCATGTGCAACGCTGACTCTATCGCCTGCATGTGCAACCCTGACTCTATCGCCTGCATGTGCAACGCTGACTCTATCGCCTGCATGTGCAACCCTGACTCTATCGCCTGCATGTGCAACCCTGACTCTATCGCCTGCATGTGCAACGCTGACTCTATCGCCTGCATGTACAACTCTGACTCTATCGCCTGCATGTGCAACGCTGACTCTATCGCCCGCATGTGCAACCCTGACTCTATCGCCTGCATGTGCAACCCTGACTCTATCGCCTGCATGTGCAACCATGACTCTATCGCCTGCATGTGCAACCCTGACTCTATCGCCTGCATGTGCAACCCTGACTCTATCGCCCGCATGTGCAACCCTGACTCTATCGCCTGCATGTGCAACCCTGACTCTATCGCCTGCATGTGCAACCCTGACTCTATCGCCTGCATGTACAACTCTGACTCTATCGCCTGCATGTGCAACCCTGACTCTATCGCCTGCATGTACAACTCTGACTCTATCGCCTGCATGTACAACTCTGACTCTATCGCCTGCATGTACAACTCTGACTCTATCGCCTGCATGTGCAACGCTGACTCTATCGCCTGCATGTGCAACCCTGACTCTATCGCCTGCATGTGCAACCCTGACTCTATCGCCTGCATGTGCAACCCTGACTCTATCGCCTGCATGTGCAGCCCTGACTCTATCGCCTGCATGTGCAACCCTGACTCTATCGCCTGCATGTGCAACCCTGACTCTATCGCCTGCATGTGCAACCCTGACTCTATCGCCTGCATGTGCAACCCTGACTCTATCGCCTGCATGTGCAACCCTGACTCTATCGCCTGCATGTGCAACCCTGACTCTATCGCCTGCATGTGCAACGCTGACTCTATCGCCTGCATGTGCAACCCTGACTCTATCGCCTGCATGTGCAACGCTGACTCTATCGCCTGCATGTGCAACCCTGACTCTATCGCCTGCATGTGCAACCCTGACTCTATCGCCCGCATGTGCAACGCTGACTCTATCGCCTGCATGTGCAACGCTGACTCTATCGCCTGCATGTGCAACCCTGACTCTATCGCCTGCATGTGCAACGCTGACTCTATCGCCTGCATGTGCAACCCTGACTCTATCGCCTGCATGTGCAACTCTGACTCTATCGCCTGCATGTGCAACCCTGACTCTATCGCCTGCATGTGCAACCCTGACTCTATCGCCTGCATGTGCAACCCTGACTCTATCGCCTGCATGTGCAACCCTGACTCTATCGCCTGCATGTGCAACGCTGACTCTATCGCCTGCATGTACAACTCTGACTCTATCGCCTGCATGTGCAACGCTGACTCTATCGCCCGCATGTGCAACCCTGACTCTATCGCCTGCATGTGCAACCCTGACTCTATCGCCTGCATGTGCAACCATGACTCTATCGCCTGCATGTGCAACCCTGACTCTATCGCCTGCATGTGCAACCCTGACTCTATCGCCTGCATGTGCAACCCTGACTCTATCGCCTGCATGTGCAACCCTGACTCTATCGCCTGCATGTGCAACCCTGACTCTATCGCCTGCATGTGCAACCCTGACTCTATCGCCCGCATGTGCAACCCTGACTCTATCGCCTGCATGTGCAACCCTGACTCTATCGCCTGCATGTGCAACCCTGACTCTATCGCCTGCATGTACAACTCTGACTCTATCGCCTGCATGTGCAACCCTGACTCTATCGCCTGCATGTACAACTCTGACTCTATCGCCTGCATGTACAACTCTGACTCTATCGCCTGCATGTACAACTCTGACTCTATCGCCTGCATGTGCAACGCTGACTCTATCGCCTGCATGTGCAACCCTGACTCTATCGCCTGCATGTGCAACCCTGACTCTATCGCCTGCATGTGCAACCCTGACTCTATCGCCTGCATGTGCAGCCCTGACTCTATCGCCTGCATGTGCAACCCTGACTCTATCGCCTGCATGTGCAACCCTGACTCTATCGCCTGCATGTGCAACCCTGACTCTATCGCCTGCATGTGCAACCCTGACTCTATCGCCTGCATGTGCAACCCTGACTCTATCGCCTGCATGTGCAACCCTGACTCTATCGCCTGCATGTGCAACGCTGACTCTATCGCCTGCATGTGCAACCCTGACTCTATCGCCTGCATGTGCAACGCTGACTCTATCGCCTGCATGTGCAACCCTGACTCTATCGCCTGCATGTGCAACCCTGACTCTATCGCCCGCATGTGCAACGCTGACTCTATCGCCTGCATGTGCAACGCTGACTCTATCGCCTGCATGTGCAACCCTGACTCTATCGCCTGCATGTGCAACGCTGACTCTATCGCCTGCATGTGCAACCCTGACTCTATCGCCTGCATGTGCAACTCTGACTCTATCGCCTGCATGTGCAACCCTGACTCTATCGCCTGCATGTGCAACCCTGACTCTATCGCCTGCATGTGCAACCCTGACTCTATCGCCCGCATGTGCAACCCTGACTCTATCGCCTGCATGTGCAACCCTGACTCTATCGCCTGCATGTGCAACCCTGACTCTATCGCCTGCATGTGCAACCCTGACTCTATCGCCCGCATGTGCAACGCTGACTCTATCGCCTGCATGTGCAACGCTGACTCTATCGCCTGCATGTGCAACCCTGACTCTATCGCCTGCATGTGCAACGCTGACTCTATCGCCTGCATGTGCAACCCTGACTCTATCGCCTGCATGTGCAACTCTGACTCTATCGCCTGCATGTGCAACCCTGACTCTATCGCCTGCATGTGCAACCCTGACTCTATCGCCTGCATGTGCAACCCTGACTCTATCGCCCGCATGTGCAACCCTGACTCTATCGCCTGCATGTGCAACCCTGACTCTATCGCCTGCATGTGCAACCCTGACTCTATCGCCTGCATGTGCAACCCTGACTCTATCGCCTGCATGTGCAACCCTGACTCTATCGCCTGCATGTGCAACCCTGACTCTATCGCCTGCATGTGCAACGCTGACTCTATCGCCTGCATGTGCAACCCTGACTCTATCGCCTGCATGTGCAACGCTGACTCTATCGCCTGCATGTGCAACCCTGACTCTATCGCCTGCATGTGCAACCCTGACTCTATCGCCTGCATGTACAACTCTGACTCTATCGCCTGCATGTACAACTCTGACTCTATCGCCTGCATGTACAACTCTGACTCTATCGCCTGCATGTACAACTCTGACTCTATCGCCTGCATGTGCAACGCTGACTCTATCGCCTGCATGTGCAACCCTGACTCTATCGCCTGCATGTGCAACCCTGACTCTATCGCCTGCATGTGCAACCCTGACTCTATCGCCTGCATGTGCAGCCCTGACTCTATCGCCTGCATGTGCAACCCTGACTCTATCGCCTGCATGTGCAACCCTGACTCTATCGCCTGCATGTGCAACCCTGACTCTATCGCCTGCATGTGCAACCCTGACTCTATCGCCTGCATGTGCAACCCTGACTCTATCGCCTGCATGTGCAACCCTGACTCTATCGCCTGCATGTGCAACGCTGACTCTATCGCCTGCATGTGCAACCCTGACTCTATCGCCTGCATGTGCAACGCTGACTCTATCGCCTGCATGTGCAACCCTGACTCTATCGCCTGCATGTGCAACCCTGACTCTATCGCCCGCATGTGCAACGCTGACTCTATCGCCTGCATGTGCAACGCTGACTCTATCGCCTGCATGTGCAACCCTGACTCTATCGCCTGCATGTGCAACGCTGACTCTATCGCCTGCATGTGCAACCCTGACTCTATCGCCTGCATGTGCAACTCTGACTCTATCGCCTGCATGTGCAACCCTGACTCTATCGCCTGCATGTGCAACCCTGACTCTATCGCCTGCATGTGCAACCCTGACTCTATCGCCCGCATGTGCAACCCTGACTCTATCGCCTGCATGTGCAACCCTGACTCTATCGCCTGCATGTGCAACCCTGACTCTATCGCCTGCATGTGCAACCCTGACTCTATCGCCTGCATGTGCAACGCTGACTCTATCGCCTGCATGTGCAACCCTGACTCTATCGCCTGCATGTGCAACGCTGACTCTATCGCCTGCATGTGCAACCCTGACTCTATCGCCTGCATGTGCAACCCTGACTCTATCGCCTGCATGTGCAACCCTGACTCTATCGCCTGCATGTGCAACCCTGACTCTATCGCCTGCATGTGCAACGCTGACTCTATCGCCTGCATGTGCAACCCTGACTCTATCGCCTGCATGTGCAACCCTGACTCTATCGCCTGCATGTGCAACGCTGACTCTATCGCCTGCATGTACAACTCTGACTCTATCGCCTGCATGTGCAACGCTGACTCTATCGCCCGCATGTGCAACCCTGACTCTATCGCCTGCATGTGCAACCCTGACTCTATCGCCTGCATGTGCAACCATGACTCTATCGCCTGCATGTGCAACCCTGACTCTATCGCCTGCATGTGCAACCCTGACTCTATCGCCTGCATGTGCAACCCTGACTCTATCGCCTGCATGTGCAACCCTGACTCTATCGCCTGCATGTGCAACCCTGACTCTATCGCCTGCATGTGCAACCCTGACTCTATCGCCTGCATGTGCAACCCTGACTCTATCGCCTGCATGTGCAACGCTGACTCTATCGCCTGCATGTGCAACCCTGACTCTATCGCCTGCATGTGCAACCCTGACTCTATCGCCCGCATGTGCAACGCTGACTCTATCGCCTGCATGTGCAAC
>NC_084621.1:7088333-7220833 GCF_033978795.1 Nerophis ophidion
TTTAGCTCATTTGCATTATTGCTTCTGGTGTCTTTCAGCTTCTTCTTCACAATAGCCCACAAATTCTCTATGGGGTTCATGTCAGGGGAGTTGGCAGGCCAATCGCGGACAGTAATGCCATGGTCAGTACACCAGTTACTGCTGGTTTTGGCACTGTGGGCAGGTGCCAGATCATGCTGGAAAATGAAATCATCATCTCCATGGAGCTTTACAACAGATGGAAGCATGGAGTGCTCTTGGTTCACAGCTGCATTGACTCTGGACTTGATGAAACACAGTGGACCAACACCAGCAGCTGACATGGCTCCCCAAACCATTGCTGACTGTGGGAACACACTGGATTTCAAGCAACTTGGATTTTGCTCCTCTCCAGCCTTCCTCCAGACTATAGCGCCTTGACTTCCAAATGAAATACAAAACTTGCTTTCGTCTGAAAACAGGACTCTGCAACTGTCCAGTGCTTCTTTTCCATAGTCCAAGTCAGACGCCTCATCCGTTGTTTTGAGTTCAGGAGTGGCTTGACCATGGGAATACGGCGATTGTAGCTTTATGTGTTGAAAAGCTCTATGGAGATGATGATTTCATTTTCCAGCATGATCTGGCACCTCCAAGTCCGAGTCCATGGTTCTCGCCCGGAAAAGGGTGGAGTGCTATCTCCGGGTTGGGGAGGAGACCCTGCCCCAAGTGGAGGAGTTCAAGTACCTCGGAGTCTTGTTCACGAGTGAGGGAAGAGTGGATCGTGAGATCGACAGGCGGATCGGTGCGGCGTCTTCAGTAATGCGGACGTTGTACCGATCCGTTGTGGTGAAGAAGGAGCTGAGCCGGAAGGCAAAGCTCTCAATTTACCGGTCAATCTACGTTCCCATCCTCACCTATGGTCATGAGCTTTGGGTCATGACCGAAAGGATAAGATCACGGGTACAAGCGGCCCAAATGAGTTTGGGTCTCTCCCTTAGAGATAGGGTGAGAAGCTCTGCCATCCGGGAGGAACTCAAAGTAAAGCTGCTGCTCCTCCACATGGAGAGGAGCCAGATGAGGTGGTTCGGGCATCTGGTCAGGATGCCACCCGAACGCCTCCCTAGGGAGGTGTTTAGGGCACGTCCAGCCGGTAAGAGGCCACGGGGAAGACCCAGGACACGTTGGGAAGACTATGTCTCTCGGCTGGCCTGGGAACGCCTCGGGATCCCCTGGGAAGAGCTAGACGAAGTGGCTGGGAAAGGGAAGTCTGGGTTTCCCTGCTTAGGCTGTTGCCCCCGCGACCCGATCTCGGATAAGCGGAAGAAGATGGATGGATCTGGCACCTGTCCACAGTGCCGAAACCAGCAGTAACTGGTGTACTGACCATGGCATTACTGTCCTCCATTGGCCTGCCAACTCCCCTGACCTGAACCTCATAGAGAATTTGTGGGTATTGTGAAGAAGAAACTGAAAGACACCAGACCCAATAATGCAAATGAGCTAAAGGCCGCTTTTGAAGCATCCTGGGCATCCATAACACCTCAGCAATGCCACAGGCTGATTGCCTCCATGCCACGCTGCATTGATGCAGTAATCCATGCAAAATGATTCCCAATTTTTAAATGTTCGATTTTGTTTTGCTGTTATTAATCTTTTTTTTTACTTGTGAAATATTCAAATTTTTGAGATAGGATTTTTGAGTTTTCTTTCAGCAATAATAAAATAATAAAAGTCTTGCAATATTTCAGTTGATGTGTAATAAATCCAGAATGTATGACATGTTCATGTTTTTAGTTGCATTACAGAAAATAAAAGGACTTCATCCCAATATTCTAATTTTCTGAGATAGTCCTGTGAGTGTATGTGCTCCACAGCCACCACAAATATGTGCCGGGCCACGTTCCTGCCGTCCGACCCGCCGCATTCTTGCCATAGCGGCGCAATTAAGAGCCTTTTACCTCGAAATTTCCAGCGGCGTGTGAACTAAGAGCAGAGAAAGCCCATTAAAATGTGGAGTGCGTGCCAGCTCCTTAATGGAAACACATGTAAGCCGTCAGGGCTACACTTTGAACTCTCGTCTCTTGTTAAGTAAAAAAGGGAGAACGCACGGCGGGGGGTATGGGGGGGGGGGGGGGGGGTAGAATTTGGGATGTTCGTTTCGCTTATGCAAATGAAAAGTCATCAGAAAGAGAGCCGTACAGACAAAAGACGGAATGCGGGGAGAAACTCGGGAGGTGATGGCGGAGAGACGGATGATTCTGCATTCTTCTGCGCTTCACACCTCCCGCCCTGGTCCCCGCACATACTTCACATGCTTGGGCCGGGGGGGGGTCACTGCTTTGAATCGGATCCCTATGGCGACAACCCGGCTGGCGGACAGAGCGCCGCTTCTTCCTGATGCTGTTTGGGAAGGAGTGGCGGAGACCACAAGGAGGCCACTTCTGAGCACTGGCGCTCTGCGGGGGCTTCCCGGCCGCATGTTTGTGCTTCTGCTCACTTAACTCCGCCCAAGTCTTTGAATTTTTGGGTTAAAGATAAAATACAGGACGAATCGCTTCGTGATTGTGATCGAGTGGCTGAGGTAGTCGAGTTCCACACCTAAAAAGTTGACATACACTTGTTAAGAATCAATCAGTCAATGTTTATTGACATAGCTCTGAATCACAAGTGTCTCAAAGGGCTGCACAGGCCACAACAACATCCTCGGTTCAGATCCCACATCAAGGCAAGGAAAAACTCAAAACCCAGTGGGATGTCAATGTGAATGACTATGAGAAACCTTGGAGAGGACTGCAGATGTGGGCGACCCCCACATCTAGGGGAGACCGGATGCAATGGACGTCGAGTGGGTCTAATATAATATTGTGAAAATTCAGTCCATAGTAGATCCAACAATAATAGTGAGAGTCCAATCCATAGTGGATCTAACATAATAGTGAGAGTCCAGTCCATAGTGGATCTAACATAATAGTGAGAGTCCAGTCCATAGTGGATCTAACATAATAGTGAGAGTCCAGTCCATAGTGGATCTAACATAATAGTGAGAGTCCAGTCCATAGTGGATCTAACATAATAGTGTGAGAGTCCAGTCCATAGTGGATCTAACATAATAGTGAGAGAGTAAGTCCATAGTGGATCTAACATAATAGTGTGAGAGTAAGTCCATAGTGGATCTAACATAATAGTGAGAGTCCAGTCCATAGTGGATCTAACATAATAGTGAGAGTTCAGTCCATAGTGGATCTAACATAATAGTGAGAGTCCAGTCCATAGTGGATCTAACATAATAGTGAGAGTCCAGTCCATAGTGGATCTAACATAATAGTGTGACAGTCCAGTCCATAGTGGATCTAACATAATAGTGAGAGAGTCCAGTCCATAGTGGATCTTACATAATAGTGTGAGAGTCCAGTCCATAGCGGATCTAACATAATAGTGTGAGAATCCAGTCCATAGTGGATCTAACATAATAGTGAGAGTCCAGTCCATAGTGGATCTAACATAATAGTGTGATAGTCCAGTCCATAGTGGATCTAACATAATAGTGTGAAAATCCAGTCCATAGTGGATCTAACATAATAGTGAGAGTCCAGTCCATAGTGGATCTAACATAATAGTGAGAGTCCAGTCCATAGTGTATTTAACATTATAGTGAGAGTCCAGTCCATAGTGTATTTAACATTATAGTGAGAGTCCAGTCCATATTGGGGCCAGCAGGAAACCATCCCGAACAAACACAGGAAGGTTATTAAGTTGTTCCGGCTAGTGGGGTGTATAATGTAGCCCGGAAGAATTAGGGATGCATGGGATTCTGGGTATTTGTCCTGTTGTGTTTCTGTTGTGTTATAGTACGGATGTTCTCCAGAAATGTGTTTGTCATTCTTGTTTGGTGTGGGTTCACAGTGTGGCGCATTTTAGTAAGAGTGTTAAAGTTGTTTATATCACAACTCTCAGTGTGACCTGTATGGCTGTTGAACAAGTATGCCTTGCATTCGTCTAAGTGTGTCTGTAGAAGCCACCTACAACCAGCAGCTGGGCTGTACTAGATAGTTGTACATGTTGTAGAGGACGGTAAAGGCAGTGCCTTCATAGCACGCCTGTATTTATGTTGAAGGGCGAAACTCAGCAGACATTCGCGAGAATAGTTGATCTGAAAAATGAGAGTCTCCAGGAAATTTAGGCAGGGTAGGCAAGGGAGATTCTGTCAAACGGCATTAATTTAAAACTCGCGGGCCACGCTAACATTCAGTTTTCATATTAAAGTACACGCCGCACAAAGCAAAAAATAATTCTGTATGTAGTGTTGTTTCATTTTAAATTTCAAATGAGTTTTGTGGCTCCCATTCTTTTCTTTATTTTGTGAAACAGGTCAAAATGGCTCTTTGGGTGGTAAAGGTTGCTGACCCTGGACTAGACACTGTTATGTTAGATCCACTATGGACTGGACTGTCATACTATAATGTTAGATCCACTATGGACTGGACTCTCACTATAATGTTAGATCCACTATGGACTGGACTCTCACTATTATGTTAGATCCACTATGGACTGGACTCTCACTATTATGTTAGATCCACTATGGACTGGACTCTCACTATAATGTTAGATCCACTATGGACTGGACTCTCACTATTATGTTAGATCCACTATGGACTGGACTCTCACACTATTATGTTAGATCCACTATGGACTGGACTCTCACTATTATGTTAGATCCACTATGGACTGGACTCTCACACTATTATGTTGGATCCACTATGGATTGGACTCTCACTATTATGTTGGATCCACTATGGACTGGACTCTCACTATTATGTTAGATCCACTATGGACTGGACTCTCACACTATTATGTTAGATCCACTATGGACTGGACTCTCACTGTTATGTTAGATCCACTATGGACTGGACTGTCATACTATTATGTTAGATCCACTAAGGACTGGACTATCACTATAATGTTAGATCCACTATGGACTGGACTCTCACTATAATGTTAGATCCACTATGGACTGGACTCTCACTATAATGTTAGATCCACTATGGACTGGACTCTCACTATTATGTTAGATCCACTATGGACTGGACTCTCACACTATTATGTTAGATCCACTATGGACTGGACTCTCACTCTTATGTTAGATCCACTATGGACTGGACTCTCACACTATTATGTTAGATCCACTATGGATTGGACTCTCACTATTATGTTGGATCCACTATGGACTGGACTCTCACTATTATGTTAGATCCACTATGGACTGGACTCTCACTATTATGTTAGATCCACTATGGACTGGACTCTCACTATTATGTTAGATCCACTATGGACTGGACTCTCACTATTATGTTGGATCCACTATGGACTGGACTCTCACTATTATGTTAGATCCACTATGGACTGGACTCTCACTATTATGTTAGATCCACTATGGACTGGACTCTCACTATTATGTTAGATCCACTATGGACTGGATTCTCACTATTATGTTAGATCCACTATGGACTGGACTATTACTATTGTGTTAGATCCACTATGGACTGGACATCTGCGGTCCTCTCCAAGGTTTCTTTATAGTCATCCCACTGGGTTGAGTTTTTCCTTGCCCTGATGCAGGCTCGGAACCAAGGATTTTGTTGTGGATTGTGCAGCCCTTTGAGACACTTGTGATTCAGAGTTATATAAACAAACATTGATTGTTAAACTTAGGTCTAGTGTGTGTCCTAGAGGGATCATGTTTGATGTTCCACATCAGATCCAATGTCCCTAAAAGGCTCCAAAAAGGTCAACTTTGAGATAAAGGTCTAGAAGAACCCTTTGAAGAGGTGTTCAGTGTCCCTGAGACCTGTTTGACATACTCTGGAGGCACAAAAACCACTTCTTTTTTTCATGGCTTCTCTCCAAAGTCTTCCTGCATGCTTCTTCTCTTCTTCTGTCCTTTTTTTTCTTGCTTTTGTTGTTTTGGTGCCACTGATGTTTTCTGTTTTATTAAATATAAATATTTCCTCAGTCCTTCTTATTGTCAAGTCCCTCACGTGCTGGCTTTGAACGTGCGGACGCCCTCAGTTTCATGAGCTGGCCCCGCCAGAGCTGCTTTCAGTTTGGACTCTCTCATGTGTCCCTCACTGTCCTCCGTCCCTCCTCTCTGTCTGCTCACCAACTCTTCAGCACTCTGACTTTCTTCTCTCTTTGGCTTTCTGCCCGTCCATTGCTGCTCAACCACTATCAATCAATCAATCAATCAATCAATGTTTATTTATATAGCCCTGAATCACAAGTGTCTCAAAGGGCTGCACAAGCCATAACGACATGCTCGGTTCAGAGCCCACATAAGGGCAAGGAAAAACTCACAACCCAGTGGGATCTCAATATGAATGACTATGAGAAACCTTGGAGAGGACTGGAGATGTGAATGATCCCCTGCCCCCGAAGGGGAGACTGGATGCAAAGGACATCGAGTGGGTCTAACATAATAGTGAGAGTCCAGTCCATGGTGGATCTAACATAATAGTGAGAGTCCAGTCCATGGTGGATCTAACATAATAGTGAGAGTCCAGTCCATAGTGGATCTAACATAATAGTGAGAGTCCAGTCCATAGTGGATCTAACATAATAGTGAGAGTCCAGTCCATAGTGGATCTAACATAATAGTGAGAGTCCAGTCCATAGTGGACCTAACATAATCGTGTGAGAGTCCAGTCCATAGTTGATCCAACATAATAGTGAGAGTCCAGTCCATAGTGGATCCAACATAATAGTAAGAGTCTAGTCCATAATGGATCTAACATATTAGTGAGAGTCCAGTCCATAGTGGATCTAACATAATAGTGTAAGAGTCCAGTCCATAGTGGATCTAACATGATAGTAAGAGTCCAGTCCATAGTGGATCTAACATTATAGTGAGAGTCCAGTCCATAGTGGATCTAACATAATAGTGAAAGTCTAGTCCATAGTGGATCTAACATAATAGTGAAAGTCCAGTCCATAGTGGATCTAACATAATAGTGAGAGTCCAGTCCATAGTGGATCTAACATAATAGTGAGAGTCCAGTCCATAGTGGATCCAACATAATAGTGAGAGTCCAGTCCATAGTGGATCTAACATAGTAGTGAGAGTCCAGTCCAATGTGGATCCAGCATAATAGTGAGAGTCCAGTCCATAGTGGATTAAACCTAATAGTGAGAGAGTCCAGTCCATAGTGGATCTAACATAATAGTGAGAGTCCAGTCCATAGTGGATCTAACATAATAGTGTGAGAGTCCAGTCCATAGTGGATCTAACATAATAGTGAGAGTCCAGTCCATAGTGGATCTAACATAATAGTGAGAGTCCAGTCCATAGTGGATCTAACATAGTAGTGAGAGTCCAGTCCAATGTGGATCCAGCATAATAGTGAGAGTCCAGTCCATAGTGGATTAAACCTAATAGTCAGAGAGTCCAGTCCATAGTGGATCTAACATAATAGTGAGAGTCCAGTCCATAGTGGATCTAACATAATAGTGTGAGAGTCCAGTCCATAGTGGATCTAACATAATAGTGAGAGTCCAGTCCATAGTGGATCTAACATAATATTGAGAGTCCAGTCCATAGTGGATCTAACATAATAGTGTGAGAGTCCAGTCCATAGTGGATCTAACATAATAGTGTGAGTCCAGTCCATAGTGGATCTAACATAATAGTGTGAAAGTCCAGTCCATAGTGGATCTAACATAATAGTGTGAGAGTCCAGTCCATAGTGGATCTAACATAATAGTGAGAGTCCAGTCCATAGTGGATCTAACATAATAGTGAGAGTCCAGTCCATAGTGGATCTAACATAATAGTGAGAGTCCAGTCCATAGTTGATCTAACATAATTGTGAAAGTCTAGTCCATAGTGGATCTAACATAATAGTGAGAGTCCAGTCCATAGTGGATCTAACATAATAGTGAGAGTCCAGTCCATAATGGATCTAACATAATAGTGAGAGTCCAGTCCATACTAAATCTAACATAATAGTGAGAGTCCAGTCCATAGTGGATCTAACATAATAGTGAGAGTCCAGTCCATAATGGATCCAACATAATAATGAGAGTCCAGTCCATACTAAATCTAACATAATAGTGAGAGTCCAGTCCATAGTAGACAAAACACCAGACAATATAAATTTTATCGACTACAGTGGCAGACGTGTACAAATTTCCAGGACTTTTGTAATATTGTTTTAAATCAATTAAGTAACAATTATGACAACCTTTTTCCAAACCACAATATACAATGTGAGATCAAACAGGATAATGCTTAAATGTATCATTTGTTTTCAAAACAGTTACAAAAAGTGGGACCCCAAAAAGATACTGCTGGACCCAATCTTCATGACTTGATGGGGTCCATGGGACCCCATTCTGAAAATTCCCAGCTCCAACACCGATGGAGTAATGGTGCGCGCAAAACAGCAGCAGGCGGCTGCGGCCTGCGGGCCGGATCTAATACTAGTCAAATAAGTAATTCGCAGGACGGATGTTGACCTTGACCTTGACACATGTAATCTACACACTACTGCCATCTAATGGCATGGAACTGCAACTGCATACAGAGTCCAATGAATAATACTTGCAAATGAGACTGAGAAATGCTTAAATGTTTGATTAGAAAATTAGATTTTTGTTTTTAAGTAAATGATAATTAGCACACACTAAAGTACAGGAAAATTGGTATTGTAGAGCAGTGGTCCTCAACCACCGGGCCGCAGAAGATTTTTTGATTAATTTTTATTAAAAAAAATATATATATATAAATACATATATATATATATATTTTTTTAATTTATTAAATCAACATAAAAAACACAATATACACTTACAATTACTGCACCAACAACAAAAACCTCCCTTTTTCATGACAAAGAAAAAAAAAAAAAAACAGAGCGACAGGTGATTTTGATAACCTTGCCCAGCTGGGCCATCTACGCACCTGTTGCTGATTTCGAAGCACACCCTGCTTTGCTGCAAGCCACGTCCCCACCACAATCAGAAAATATTCAAATAGATGTATGTATGTATGTATATATATATATATATATATATATATATATATATATATATATATATATATATATATATATATACGTGTGGGAAAAATCACAAGACTACTTCATCTCTACAGAAGTGTTTCATGAGGGGTTCCCTCAATCATCAGGAGATTTCCTGATGAAAAATCTCCTGATGATTGAGGGAACCCCTCATGAAACACTTCTGTAGAGACGAAGTAGTCTTGTGATTTTTCCCACACCTACATATACATATATATATATATATATATATATATATATATATATATATATATCAGTGACGTGCGGTGAGGTTAATGGCTGGTGAGGCACTGACTTCATCACAGTCAGATTTATAAACATATGAACTCTATAGAGTATCTTATTTACCATTTGACATAATAGTGAGAGTCCGGGTTATGTTTAAAAGCTCATACCAGAATTCTTCCCTGCTGGGCACTCAGCATCAAGGGTTGGAATTGTGGGTTCAATGACCAAAAATGATTCCCGGCCGCAACTGCTCACTGCTCCCCTCACCTCCCAGGGGGTGAAATAGGGGATGGGTCGAATGCAGAGGACAGATTTCACCACACCTGGTGTGTGTGTGACAATCATTGCTACTTTAACTTCATGCAGCAGGTACTTTAGCTAGTATAGTAGAAGATCTCAATTTTGGGGCTAATTAGAAGTCTAGATTAGGACTCGTAGAGAGTAGGACGGACACAATTAAATACTTTAAATGACACTGGTGTTATTTAAACATGTACAATGCAACAACTGGTGGACAGATATTAATAGGAATGGCCATTCAAAACAAAATTAAAAAAACAGAAAGGAATCTCAACAAACAATGTTGGTTTAGTTCAGGTAATTCATAAAAAGTAATATCAAAAGTTCTTCAAGTTTATAGGAGCCATATGAGACTGATGGCAGTCCATATCTGCATCCACAGTTCATGCATCCACTCGGGTTGGTGTTGTGGATACGACAGTTTGGAGTGAAAGTTGAGTTCATGGGCAGGTTGTATTGTAGCATAAAACACCACAATACTCAGTCAGCATATTTAAGTACCCAAAGTAAAGTAATTCAATTGGATCAGAAACATTGGAGGAAATGAGATTAAACCCCGATGCTAACAGCCCATAGAAAATACATGGGTACGGCTAGTAGCTACTATTAGCAAACAAATTCACTTACCAACATCGACACACTCTTTCCTTGATGGTCGGCACCTATAAGTTTACAATTACTCGTAAAATGTTGGACGGTTGTTTTTAGGATATGCAAGCAAACAACAACTTTAAAACATACTTCAGATGTCCCCATGCAGGTCTAGCCCAGTAGTGCAAGAATGATCTCTGGGATCACTAGCGCCCTCTACCACCAGGAGGCTGGAGAACAGGAGCCTCACATAGTCCGTCTTCGGAGCCGTTTTATGATTGGCCGGCACAAGAAACACGTTACACACATACAGTTGTTGACAAAATACACCGTACATTATATACCTCAGCTAACTGAAATATGGATATTTATAATATCATTCATACAGCAATATGGTCTCACTGCACAGCAGCCAGCAGTCAGCAGAGTCATTGCACAATCCTTGGTGACGGCTGTGACTCACCTGGCTGTGACTCACCACAAGTCTCTGCTCAGTACCTGAATGGCAAATGTGAAAATTCAGCGATTTTGAATAAAAATGATCTAAAACTGGTGAAGTTAAATGGAAAATAACATTATAGTATAATCACTGGATACATATAACAATTTAATTGTTGTTTTTCTTTTTACATTTGTTTTCTTTCCATGACTGCACGTCACTGATATACATATATATTTATATATATATGTAAACATTGCACATATATTTTATATTTTCGGGTCTCCCCATGTCTAGCATTAAAAGATTACAGTTGGTACAAAATGTGGCTGCTAGACTTTTGACAAGAACAAGAAAGTTTGATCATATTACGCCTGTACTGTATATACCTTTATATACATATATACATACATATATACCTGTACTGGCTCACCTGCACTGGCTTCCTGTGCACTTAAGATGTGACTTTAAGGTTTTACTACTTACGTATAAAATACTACACGGTCTAGCTCCAGCCTATCTTGCCGATTGTATTGTAACATATGTCCCGGCAAGAAATCTGCGTTCAAAAGACTCCGGCTTATTAGTGATTCCTAGAACTCAAAAAAAGTCTGCGGGCTATAGAGCATTTTCCGTTCGGGCTCCAGTACTCTGGAATGCCCTCCCGGTAACAGTTCGAGATGCTACCTCAGTAGAAGCATTTAAGTCTCATCTTAAAACTCATCTGTATACTCTAGCCTTTAAATAGACCTCCTTTTTAGACCAGTTGATCTGCCGCTTCTTTTCTTTCTCCTATGTCCCCCCCTCCCTTGTGGAGGGGGTCCGGTCCGATGACCATGGATGAAGTACTGACTGTCCAGAGTCGAGACCCAGGATGGACCGCTCGTCGGGACCCAGGATGGACCGCTCGCCTGTATCGGTTGGGGACATCTCTACGCTGCTGATCCGCTTGAGATGGTTTCCTGTGGACGGGACTCTCACTGCTGTCTTGGAGCCACTATGGATTGAACTTTCACAGTATCATGTTAGACCCGCTTGACATCCATTGCTTTCGGTCCCCTAGAGGGGGGGGGGTTGCCCACATCTGAGGTCCTCTCCAAGGTTTCTCATAGTCAGCATTGTCACTGGCGTCCCACTGAATGTGAATTCTCCCTGCCCACTGGGTGTGAGTTTTCCTTGCCCTTTTGTGGGTTCTTCCGAGGATGTTGTAGTCGTAATGATTTGTGCAGTCCTTTGAGACATTTGTGATTTGGGGCTATATAAATAAACATTGATTGATTGATATTCTTACAATGGTATATTTTTAGTCTACATTAAACCTTTTGTTTTCGCCCTCTTTTTTTTTTGCCCTTGTGTGCTTTATCCTTTCCATCCTTTGCACTGAGCTACTGTGTGGAACATTTTCCCTTGTGGATCAATACAGTTTGTCCAAGTCTAAGTCAACCTGTTTTTTTATTTATTTACCACATGTTACGCCTGTTCGGCATCGTGGTGCCGGGTTCGATTCCCTCGAGGATGCGTCGAAATTGAACACAGCAAAGGTAAGATAAACATCCATCCATCCATTTCCTACCGCTTATTCCCTTTCGGGGTCGCTGGCGCCTATCTCAGCTACAATCGGGTGGAAGGCGGGGTACACCCTGGACAAGTCGCAACCTCATCACAGGGCCAACACAGATAGACAGACAACATTCACACTCACATTCAAACACTAGGGACCATTTAGTGTTGCCAAGCAACCTACCCCCAGGTGTATGTCTTTGGAAGTGGGAGGGGCCTATCCCCAGGTGCATGTCTTTGGAGGTGGGAGGGGCCTATCCCCAGGTGCATGTCTTTGGAGGTGGGAGGAAGCCGGAGTACCTGCAGGGAACCCACGCATTCACGGGGAGAACATGCGAACTCCACACAGAAAGATCCCGAGCCCGGGATTGAACCCTGACTACTCAGGACCTTCGTATTGTGAGGCAGACGCACTAACCCCTCTGCCACCGTGAAGCCCGTAAGATAAACAGATTTATCTAAATAACAAAAAGAGCTATATAACAAAAATGCTGGAGCTAGTAGAATACAACAAACAAAGGACGCTAGCATAAAAGCTAGGAATAGTAAAAGACAAACTAAATCTGGCTGGAAGCCACACAAAAACAGAAAAACAAATCTTCAGCGTGAGAGCTGGAATAACACAAGGTTATAGCGTGAAAACTAGCGTGAATTTTTTAAGTCTCATCTTAAAACTCATCTGTATACTCTAGCCTTTAAATAGACCTCCTTTTTAGACCAGTTGATCTGCCGCTTCTTTTCTTTTTCCTATGTCCCCCCCTCCCTTGTGGAGGGGGTCCAGTCCGATGACCATGGATGAAGTACTGACTGTCCAGAGTCGAGACCCAGGATGGACCGCTCGTCGGGACCCAGGATGGACCGCTCGCCTGTATCGGTTGGGGACATCTCTACGCTGCTGATCCGCTTGAGATGGTTTCCTGTGGACGGGACTCTCGCTGCTGTCTTGGAGCCACTATGGATTGAACTTTCACAGTATCATGTTAGACCCGCTCGACATCCATTGCTTTCGGTCCCCTAGAGGGGGGGGGGTTGCCCACATCTGAGGTCCTCTCCAAGGTTTCTCATAGTCAGCATTGTCACTGGCGTCCCACTGGATGTGAATTCTCCCTGCCCACTGGGTGTGAGTTTTCCTTGCCCTTTTGTGGGTTCTTCCGAGGATGTTGTAGTCGTAATGATTTGTGCAGTCCTTTAAGACATTTGTGATTTGGGGCTATATAAATAAACATTGATTGATAAAACATAGGAATGATCAGAGGAAACTAGTTGCGTCCAAGCAAACCAGAAATGCAGACGTACTGTTGTGTGAAAACAAACTTGGATCCCAGACTGAACAACAAAAGATGCAGGCTTATGTAAGGCAGGTGATTAGTGAGGACAGGTGTGCAGGGCCGGGAGAAACAGGTGAAACTGATAAACTACCATGGTGACCGACTTAAACAGGAAACAATAGGATCAGATGGAGAGTGAAAATAAAAATGGAACAATAAACAATAATATGTGGAGGAGCCAAAAAGCGGATCTCAACACAACAGCCATTATTATTAACAACCATATTTGATAAGAATATAAACATGGGAGCCATTACCTCCCTGCTTGGCACTCAGCATCAAAGGGTTGGAATTGGGGGGTTAAATCACCAAAAAATGATTCCCGGGCGTGGCCATTGCTGCTGCTCCCTGCTCCTCTCACCTCCCAGGGGGTGATCAAGGGTGTCGGGTCAAATGCAGAGAATCGTTTCGCCACACTTAGTGTGTGTGTGACTACAAAAAATACTTTAACTTTAATAGAATATTTATTGACTGCAAAAAGACCTAAAAAAGACCACTGGGTGAAAGTTAGACTTTGGTTGATTTTTGCTGAGGACTTCACGGTGGCAGAGGGGTTAGTGCGTCTGCCTCACAATACGAAGGTCCTGCAGTCCTGGGTTCAAATCCAGGCACGGGATCTTTCTGTGTGGAGTTTGCATGTTCTCCCCGTGACTGCGTGGGTTCCCTCCGGGTACTCCGGCTTCCTCCCACTTCCAAAGACATGCACCTGGGGATAGGCCCCTCCCACCTCCAAAGACAAGCACCTGGGGATAGGCCCCTCCCACCTCCAAAGACATGCACCTGAGGATAGGCCCCTCCCACCTCCAAAGACATGCACCTGGGAATAGGCCCCTCCCACCTCCAAAGACATGCACCTGGGGATAGGCCCCTCCCACCTCCAAAGACATGCACCTGGGGATAGGCCCCTCCCACCTCCAAAGACATGCACCTGGGGATAGGCCCCTCCCACCTCCAAAGACATGCACCCGGGGATAGGCCCCTCCCACCTCCAAAGACATGCACCTGGGGATAGGCCCCTCCCACCTCCAAAGACATGCACCCGGGGATAGGCCCCTCCCACCTCCAAAGACATGCACCTGGGGATAGGCCCCTCCCACCTCCAAAGACATGCACCTGGGGATAGGCCCCTCCCATCTCCAAAGACATGCACCTGGGGATAGGCCCCTCCCACCTCCAAAGACATGCACCTGGGGATAGGCCCCTCCCACCTCCAAAGACATGCACCTGGGGATAGGCCCCTCCCACCTCCAAAGACATGCACCTGGGGATAGGCCCCTCCCACCTCCAAAGACATGCACCCCGGGATAGGCCCCTCCCACCTCCAAAGACATGCACCTGGGGATAGGCCCCTCCCACCTCCAAAGACATGCACCCGGGGATAGGCCCCTCCCACCTCCAAAGACATGCACCTGGGGATAGGCCCCTCCCACCTCCAAAGACATGCACCTGGGGATAGGTTGATTGGCAACACTAAATGGTCCCTAGTGTGTGAATGTTGTCTGTCTATCTGTGTTGGCCCTGCGATGAGGTGGCGACTTGTCCAGGGTGTACCCCGCCTTCCACCCGATTGTAGCTGAGATAGGCGCCAGCGCCCCCGCGACCCCAATTGATTGATTGATTGATACTTTTATCAGTAGATTGCACAGTACAGTACATATTCCGTACAATTGACCACTAAATGGTAACACCCCAATAAGTTGTTCAACTTCTTTAAGTCGGGGTCCCCAAAAGGGAATAAGCAGTAGAAAATGGATGGATGTTCAGGCTTGACCTTGGCTTTACACCTGTACGTCAACGATACATGTGACGTTCACCAGGACAGGTAAAACAGGTTTTCGCGATGTTTCACGTTCGAGCCTGGCAATGGTTAAAAATTCCTCTTCTATTATTTGTTATGGGAATTAGGACAACTTTGAAGTCGACCGGCATCTTAGAAGAGACCGTGCGACACTTTTGGACGTCACATGGAAATAAATCAAGCCAGATTCGTCACCTCGCCGCCGCGTTTCTAATCATACGGCTACCACTCTTCCTTCCCGGGTCCTGTTATTATCATAAAGCAAGCCGCACTGGTCCCCAAAACCTCCCAAATCCCTTTTTCTTTTGGTGTCTTCCCGTTAACTCCACCAGGGAATCCTACCACCGTGGTCGCTGTCATGACACATTCATTTGGGAAAAAAAAAAAGTCATCAGCAGCCACAAAACATGACAAGACATCGCAGATAAATCTTATTTGGCCACACAAGAAGACACGACTACTTTCAATGGAATGCAGTGCAGTTACTCACCACTGCAAAGCACAAAGTAATCCAAACTCAGCATTATTTTTGCAGAATTTGTTCTTATAGATTTTGTCTTGGAATCATACACGTTTGATAATTTTGGGAACATTAGGATGCCATGATGCCATTTAGTGGTCAGTTGTACGGGATATGTATTGTAATGTGCAAGCTACTAATAAAAGTCTCAATCAATCAATGCATTTACTCAAATCAATACAATGCATGGTGTATGTCGGACTACAAGGCGCACTTAAAATCCTTTCATTTTCTCAAAAATTGACAGTGCACCTTATAACCCGGTGCACCAAAAGTACGGCATATTTCTGGTTGTGCTTACCGACCTCGGAGCAATTTTATTTGTTACATGGTGTAATGATAAGTGTGACCAGTAGATGGTAGCCACACATAAGAGATGTGTGTAGACTGCAACAGGACTCATTTTTTAGAAGCATCCACAGTCTGTGGTGCCCTCATGGGGTCAGGGAGAGCGTTCCAAAGACTGTGGCGAAGCAGAATGCCCGGTCTCCCGTTGTTTGTAGCTTTGTCCTCGGAGGTTGGAGGACCTCCAGGGGTTTTAGTTTTGTTCCCAGCTTTAACATTTTTTTAACCAAATTGTATTCAGAATTGTAGCCTAGTTGTTGAACATATTACACATTTGGGTCATTCAAAACCAACAGGGCGGAGGCTCTGGGTAAAAAAATCAAAAAATATCGCAAATATGACGTTTTTAAGAAAAATTTGGAAAAAGTAAAATTAAGCGTGTCTTGTATTATCTAACCCGGTGCGCCTGATGTATGGAATAATTTTGGTTGTGCTTACCGACCGCGAAGCAATTTTATTTGGTACATGGTGTAATGGTAAGTGTGACCAGTAGATGGCAGTCACACATAAGAGATGTGTGTAGACTGCAACAGGACTCATTTTTTAGAAGCATCCACAGTCTGTGGTGCCCTCATGGGGTCAGGGAGAGCGTTCCAAAGACTGTGGCGAAGCAGAATGCCCGGTCTCCCGTTGTTTGTAGCTTTGTCCTCGGAGGTTGGAGGACCTCCAGGGGTTTTAGTTTTGTTCACAGCTTTAACATTTTTTTAACCAAATTTTATTCAGAATTGTAGCCTAGTTGTTGAACATATTACACATTTGGGTCATTCAAAACCAACAGGGCGGAGGCTCTGGGTAAAAAAATCAAAAAATATCGCAAATATGACGTTTTTAAGAAAAATTTGGAAAAAGTAAAATTAAGCGTGTCTTGTATTATCTAACCCGGTGCGCCTGATGTATGGAATTATTTTGGTTGTGCTTACCGACCGCGAAGCAATTTTATTTGGTACATGGTGTAATGGTAAGTGTGACCAGTAGATGGCAGTCACACATAAGATATATGTGTAGACTGCAACAGGACTCATTTTTTAGAAGCATCCACAGTCTGTGGTGCCCTCATGGGGTCAGGGAGAGCGTTCCAAAGACTGTGGCGAAGCAGAATGCCCGGTCTCCCGTTGTTTGTAGCTTTGTCCTCGGAGGTTGGAGGACCTCCAGGGGTTTTAGTTTTGTTCACAGCTTTAACATTTTTTTAACCAAATTTTATTCAGAATTGTAGCCTAGTTGTTGAACATATTACACATTTGGGTCATTCAAAACCAACAGGGCGGAGGTTCTGGGTAAAAAAATCAAAAAATATCGCAAATATGACGTTTTTAAGAAAAATTTGGAAAAAGTAAAATTAAGCGTGTCTTGTATTATCTAACCCGGTGCGCCTGATGTATGGAATTATTTTGGTTGTGCTTACCGACCGCGAAGCAATTTTATTTGGTACATGGTGTAATGGTAAGTGTGACCAGTAGATGGCAGTCACACATAAGAGATATGTGTAGACTGCAACAGGACTCATTTTTTAGAAGCATCCACAGTCTGTGGTGCCCTCATGGGGTCAGGGAGAGCGTTCCAAAGACTGTGGCGAAGCAGAATGCCCGGTCTCCCGTTGTTTGTAGCTTTGTCCTCGGAGGTTGGAGGACCTCCAGGGGTTTTAGTTTTGTTCACAGCTTTAACATTTTTTTAACCAAATTTTATTCAGAATTGTAGCCTAGTTGTTGAACATATTACACATTTGGGTCATTCAAAACCAACAGGGCGGAGGCTCTGGGTAAAAAAATCAAAAAATATCGCAAATATGACGTTTTTAAGAAAAATTTGGAAAAAGTAAAATTAAGCGTGTCTTGTATTATCTAACCCGGTGCGCCTGATGTATGGAATTATTTTGGTTGTGCTTACCGACCGCGAAGCAATTTTATTTGGTACATGGTGTAATGGCAAGTGTGACCAGTAGATGGCAGTCACACATAAGAGATATGTGTAGACTGCAACAGGACTAATTTTTTAGAAGCATCCACAGTCTGTGGTGCCCTCATGGGGTCAGGGAGAGCGTTCCAAAGACTGTGGCGAAGCAGAATGCCCGGTCTCCCGTTGTTTGTAGCTTTGTCCTCGGAGGTTGGAGGACCTCCAGGGGTTTTAGTTTTGTTCACAGCTTTAACATTTTTTTAACCAAATTGTATTCAGAATTGTAGCCTAGTTGTTGAACATATTACACATTTGGGTCATTCAAAACCAACAGGGCGGAGGCTCTGGGTAAAAAAATCAAAAAATATCGCAAATATGACGTTTTTAAGAAAAATTTGGAAAAAGTAAAATTAAGCGTGTCTTGTATTATCTAACCCGGTGCGCCTGATGTATGGAATAATTTTGGTTGTGCTTACCGACCGCGAAGCAATTTTATTTGGTACATGGTGTAATGGTAAGTGTGACCAGTAGATGGCAGTCACACATAAGAGATATGTGTAGACTGCAACAGGACTCATTTTTTAGAAGCATCCATAGTCTGTGGTGCCCTCATGGGGTCAGGGAGAGCGTTCCAAAGACTGGGAGCGGCGGAGCAGAATGCCCGGTCTCCCGTTGTTTGTAGCTTTGTCCTCGGAGGTTGGAGGACCTCCAGGAGTTTTAGTTTTCTTCACAGCTTTAACATTTTTTTAACCAAATTTTACTCAGAATTGTAGGGTAGTTGTTGAACATATTACACATTTGGGTGATTCAAAATCAACAGGGCGGAGGCTCTGGGTAAAAAAAAGAAAAAATATCGCAAATACATCCATTGCTTTCCTCCTCTCCAAGGTTCTCATAGTCATCATTGTCACCGATGTCCCAAACTAACAGAAAATAACTAAACTAAACATGATCCAGACTACGGATAATGACAATATATATATATATATGTATATATATATACCTTCCTCCTTATACTCGGGTTCAAAAATATAAGGTTGTGGATCACAGTAGTGTTTGTTGTCTCTCTTTTTTTTTTCTCCCAAAGCTCACAGCAGATTTATTTGATCTTTCTGCACCGCCTGAAATAATGTTGGCGTTCTTTAAAATAAATGAGGCTTCCGTCTCTCAGCCGCATGTTAATGTCTCGTTTGATTGACAGCAGCTGGCAGACTGACGCCGTCAGCCCTCGCAGCGAGTGAAAAAAGATAAAAAAAAGAATGCTTCTTGGGCTAAAAGTCACAAGCAGGCGTCATGTCACCTCTTCCAGATCAAACCGCCATCTAACGGGAGAGCGATATTTGCAGGTAGCTCGCCGCGCCGTTTGACGCGTTTAAGCAGCTTATTAGCCAGCTCGCCTGGAAGCACGTGTCAGCGGCGTGCTTGATCCCCCGGCTGAATGTTTATTGGATGGCTCCTTTTTACCCCACTCGTTTTAGTCCGGATAAACCCCAGCCTGCTTCTCGGCCGCGTTGTTGTCGGACTGGGATGTCCTTGAAGGTCGGCCGGCCAAAACGTCACGCAATGGAAGCAATTTAGTGATGAAAAAATAATAACAATAAGCATTAGAATAAACAGAGAAAATGAAGTGTTCACGATCCAAACCAGGGGTTCTGAACCTTTTTGACCTCGAGGCCCAACTTTTCCACTCAGAGGGGACGTTCTATACCTCTGGAGGTATAGAACCTGCACCTGTCGCTGACCTCGAAGCCAATTTTGGCCCACCCCACTTCGCTGCAGGTCCGCAGGCCACCCCACTCCCCTACAACTCACATTTCAGAAATCCTCCTCGGTTTGCTAATTCACTGAAGAAGATGTTTAAACTTCTTCTAGACCTCTGGTATAGAACGTGATAACATTTCTGAAGCTACAGTCTTCATTTTAAGATGTGTAGCAAAGCCTGCTTTTTTTAAAAAGCAACTCTCGCCGTGCCAACATAACACTCATGTGGAAGTCTCGCACCACCGGGTTCTTTGGACCACCGATCTCAGACACGGTACAACAATGTTTTATTTTCAGGGTTGCGCAAGGTCTTTTTTGTGCTTTTCAGCAATTTGCAAAGTCTCGGTCTGGCTCTCGCTCGTCCTCGCGCTCGTTCTCCACCATCCCCCTCTCCTTCCCGGCTGCTGCCTTTAACAAGAGCGACAGGTGATTAGATAAACGCGGCCCAGCTGGGCCATCCGCGCACCTGTCGCTGATCTCGCTGTAGGTCCGCAGGCCACCCCACTTCCCTACAACTCACATTTCAGAAATCCTCCTCGGTTTGCTAATTCACTGAAGAAGATGTTTAAACTTCTTCTAGACCTCTGGTATAGAACGTGACAACATTTCTGAAGCTACAGTCTTCATTTTAAGATGTGTAGCAAAGCCTGCTTTTTTAAAAAGCAACTCTCGCCGTGCCAACATTACACTCATGTGGAGGTCTCGCACCACCGGGTTCTTTGGACCACCGATCCCAGACACGGTACAACAATGTTTTATTTTCAGGGTTGCGCAAGGTCTTTTTTGTGCTTTTCAGCAATTTGCAAAGTCTCGGTCTGGCTCTCGCTCGTCCTCGCGCTCGTTCTCCACCATCCCCCTCTCCTTCCCGGCTGCTGCCTTTAACAAGAGCGACAGGTGATTAGATCAACGCGGCCCAGCTGGGCCATCCGCGCACCTGTCGCTGATCTCGCTGTAGGTCCGCAGGCCACCCCACTTCCCTACAACTCACATTTCAGAAATCCTCCTCGGTTTGCTAATTCACTGAAGAAGATGTTTAAACTTACACAACTGTAAGACCTCTGGTAAAGAACGTGATAACATTTCTGAAGCTACAGTCTTCATTTTAAGATGTGTAGCAAAGCCTGCTTTTTTAAAAAGCAACTCTCGCCGTGCCAACATTACACTCATGTGGAGGTCTCGCACCATCGGGTTCTTTGGACCACCAATCCCAGACACGGTACAACAATGTTTTATTTTCAGGGTTGCGCAAGGTCTTTTTTGTGTTTTTCAGCTATTTGCAAAGTCTCGGTCTAGCTCTCGCTCGTCCTCCACCATCCCCCTCTCCTTCCCGGCTGCTGCCTTTAACAAGAGCGACAGGTGATTAGATAAACGCGGCCCAGCTGGGCCATCCGCGCACCTGTCGCTGACCTCGAAGCCGGTACTGGCACACCCCACTTCGCTGCAGGTCCGCAGACCACCCCACTACCCTACAACTCACATTTGAGAAATCCTCCTCTGTTTGCTAATTCACTGAAAAAAATGTTCAAACTTACACGAATGTAAGACCCACAGTGGACCCCGACTTAAACAAGTTGAAAAACCATTTAGTGGTTAATTGTAGGGAATATGTTGTATTGTGCAATCTACTAATAAAAGTTTCAATCAATCAATCAATTAATCAATCAATCAATCAAAACAGTTGACAGAGCTCCATGCTTTTTTCCAAGACGTGTAGCGAAGCCTGTTTTTCTTTCAAGTCCGTAAGGAAGTTGTTTTTTTTCCCTTCATGACGTCATGAAAACTTCAAAAATTCAACAGCGCCTCAGAGAGCGCTGAGAGCAAAGAATTGTATTTTTTTTCACATTTACTGCTGAAAAACAGGTTTTGGGGCTACAGATTACTTTTAAAATGACAACAAAAAGTCCCTTTTAACCGATATGGGCCCCGTTACATACTTGTACATTTCTGTGTTGATGACATGACAGGAAGAATAATAACATCTTTGCCCTCAATTAACTAAAAAAAAAAACAAAAAAAAAACACTGGACGACTGACGAAAAAGAGCAAATTGAAAAGGGAAACTGCCGTCTATTTGAGTGCTTGTGGCTTTGGTTGCCGTGACAACCAGGTCTCACTATATTTCCCCCCTGTATCGCAGTACCCTGTTTAGAATGTGCAATATGTTTTTTGTTTTTTTTAAAGATCGCATTGTCATGTCTTTTTAATTTTTTTTTTTTTTCAATGCAATTGCAACATCATATTATTCTGCCTAATATGACTCTAGCACAGCGAAGTAGGAGCTCAGAACATTTATAGTAAAAAGTGTCCTATTGCGTTATGTATACTAAATACTTTATTGTGTTCCCTTCACAGCAAATACAACTTAGGATTTTGAGGAACTTTGGAGACTATTTCGTGATATTTAGACTTCAGGGCACCGACATCGTACTAAACCAAACCTAGGAAAATTAATGTATTTTTTGTTTATTTTTGAGATTGAAATTGTAGCTACCCTTATAATGTGCAGTGATTTTTCTAATGAGTGTAAGTCTTCAACTGTACATCAATATTATTACATCAAAATAATTTTATTAATATGATATCAATACATTAAAAGTAATTCAATTGTTGGAATATGCACGTTTGCTTTATATGCTAGTGTGAAGGGGGGCGTGGCCTGCGAGCCTGCCGCGGAATGGGGGGTGTAGACGGCCCAGGTGGGCCTGGTTAGTTAATCACCTGTCACCTTTATAAAAGAGCAGCCGTGATGAAACGAGCAGTAGTAGTTGGAGGTGCTGCTGAGAGACACGGATACAGACAAGGACACTGTGCTGAAAAGCAAAAAGACGTTAATAAAATAATAAAACAGTGTTATTCCCAGAATTCCGGTCTCTCCTGGCAGTGTGTGATGGTCTGAGGAACGAACTAGAAGGCAAATTTTACAACTACTTATTACGGTAATCTAATTAGTTACTATGGTCATCTAATTAGTTACTATGGTAATCGACGTCACAGCAGCTTAGACAAGGCACCAAGCAGTGTGAGTGGGGAGCGTTTCCACAGAGTGTCAGCCTGAAATGCTAGTGTCCGGGACAGACGCTGAAGGAGATTTGGCCCTTGGCTGACTGCCAAGGCTGAAGATCGAGTGCCGTGATGCAGACATAGCAGAGACAGGGCGATATCACGAGTGTCGGCACATTTGAATTTCATTAATAGTCTTGTGTCTAACTGGGGCTGCTGAGATTACCCCCCCTTCCTTCAGCAGCAGCCTCAGTGATGTAACCAGGGACCTCCCAAATAAATAGAGGAGCACGCGGGCTGTGCCTTAGAGCGTGGTGGGGTATTGTAACTGAGTGTGCAGCCCCAAACGTCTCTCCTCATTGAGCCAAATTCAACACTGTCTCTGCGTGATTCCTTGCTTCTTGTCTGTTTAATAGATGTCATCAGTGTTTGAACCTGATACTACCTGCTGCCACCTACTGATATGGAAGAGTACTACACGGTTATGCTGCCGAGCAACAGATGGCACATTATTTGCGGATTATAATGACTAGTTCTTCTGTCTAACTGGGGCTGCTGAGATTACCCCCCCCCCCCCCCCCTTCTTTAGCAGCAGCCTCAGTGATGTAACCAGGGACCTCCCAAATAAATAGAGGAGCACGCGGGCTGTGCCTTAGAGCGTGGTGGGATATTGTAACTGAGTGTGCAGCCCCAAACGTCTCTCCTCATTGAGCCAAATTGAACACTGTCTCTGCATGATTCCTTGCTTCTTGTCTGTTTAATAAATGTCATCAGTGTTTGAACCTGACGCTACCTGCTGCCACCTACTGATATGGAAGAGTACCACACGGTTATGCTGCCGAGCAACAGATGGCACATTATTTGCGGATTATAATGACTAGTTCTTCTGTCTAACTGGGGCTGCTGAGATTACCCCCCCCCCCCCCCCCCCTTCCTTCAGCAGCAGCCTCAGCGATGTAACCAGGGACCTCCCAAATAAATAGAGGAGCACGCGGGCTGTGCCTTAGAGCGTGGTGGGGTATTGTAACTGAGTGTGCAGCCCCAAACGTCTCTCCTCATTGAGCCAAATTCAACACTGTCTCTGTGTGATTCCTTGCTTCTTGTCTGTTTAATAGATGTCATCAGTGTTTGAACCTCATACTACCTGCTGCCACCTACTGATATGGAAGAATATTACACGGTTATGCAGCTGAACTCTAGACAGCACATATTTTGCAGATTATATTTACTGGTTTGCAAAAAAATAATGTTTAACCCAATTAGGCGAAATGACATAATCTCCCACGGCACACCAGACTGTATCTCACGGTACACCAGTGTGCTGCGGCACAGTGGTTAAAAACCACTGCACGATGGTGACTTTCTAAGCCAATCCGATGTCATCGCGCCTGAAGGCACTTCCCACTTTCGGTAAGTGGAATTCCTGCACCGTAAAACACTCTTTGCCTTTTTTTTGGGTGTGCGAGCGCGCCGGGTCAGGTGGAGCAGGGGGCGGGGTCATCGGCGGACGAGGACGTGGTCTGCCGAGATGAAAAAGACAAAAAAGTTGGGAAATGAGACGAGACAAAAGAGGAAGCAGATGTTAACTGGCCAATGACAGCACAAGGGTAATTGCACGCTGACTGGATTCTTCTGGACTCTGCAGTGTGTGTGTGTGTGTGTGCGTGTGTGTGTGTGTGTGTGTGTGTGTGTGTGTGTGTGTGCACGGCGGCCGCAGGCAGACACATGGGAGCCTGAGGAGTGGTGAATATTACAGAGGAGTGGACCACAGAGGGCCCCGGCCCATCGCCAACAGACAGGCCCCGCTCATAAATCCTCTCCACACTGACGCCTTTCTCCTCCATCTTTGTCTTCACTCCCCTTCTTCGACAGCTGTGTGTGTGTGTGTGTGTGTGTGTGTGTGTGTGTGTGTGTGTGTGTGTGTGTGTGTGTGTGTGTGTGTGTGTGTGTGAGTGTGTTGTGTCATTTTCTTTGTCTTTGTCTCCTTGGCAGAAAAAAAAGAGTCTTGCGGAATAATAGCAATCCATCTGTAATATGAACAATTTGCAAAAGACATGAGTTCTTCAAACTAATTCGGCAGGTTTTTTTCCACAAAGGGTGTAACTGTACGTATTTGAACAAAAAGATCTTACGGTATAATTAAACATATATTTCTTCTAAACGCAATCGTGTGAGCGTGCCGTCAATCGACATTCCGACAAAGGTGGAAATATTACAGAAAGATTTTGTTTTATTTTGGTTTATTATGGGCTATGATGTAAACCCTGTTTCCATATGAGTTGGGAAATGGTGTTAGATGTAAATATAAACAGAATACAATGATTTTCAAATCCTTTTCAAGCCATATTCAGTTGAATATGCTACAAAGACAACATATTTGATGTTCAAACTCATAAACTTTTTTTTTTGTGTGCAGATAATCATTAACTTTAGAATTTGATGCCAGCAACACGTGACAAAGAAGTTGGGAAAGGTGGCAATAAATACTGATAATGTTGAGGAATGCTCATCAAACACTTATTTGGAACATCCCACAGGTGTGCAGGCTAATTGGGAACAGGTGGGTGCCATGATTGGCTATAAAAGCAACTAATTCACAAACAAGGATGAGGTGAGGGTCACCACTTTGTAAGCAAATTGTTGAACAGTTTTAGAACAACATTTCTCAACGAGCTATTGCAAGGAATTTAAAAGGTTCCGAGAATCTGGAGAAATCACTGCACGTAAGCGATGATCTTACGGGCCTTTGACCCCTCAGGCTGTACTGCATCAAAAACATCCATCAGTGTGTAAAGGATATCACCACATGGGCTCAGGAACACTACATAAAACCACTGTCAGTAACTACAGTTGGTCGCTACATCTGTAAGTGCAAGTTAAAACTCTACTATGCAAAGCAAAACCCATTAATCAACAACACCCTGAAACGTCACCGGCTTCGTTGGGACCAAGCTCATCTAAGATGGACTGATGCAAAGTGGAAAAGTGTTCTGTGGTCTGACGAGTCCACATTTCAAATTATATTTAGAAACTGTGGACATGGTGTCCTCCGGAACCAAGAGGAAAATAAACATCCGGATTGTTATAGGCGCAAAGTGTAAAAGCCAGCATGTGTGATGGTATGGGGGTGCATTAGTGCCCAAGGCATGGGTAACTTACACATCTGTGAAGGCACCATTAATGCTGAAAGGTACATACAGGTTTTGGAACAACATATGTTGTCATCCAAGCAACGTTATCATGGACGCCCCTGCTTATTTCAGCAAAACAATGCCAAGCCACGTGTTACAACAGCGTGGCTTGGTAGTAAAAGAGTGCGGGTACTTTCCTGGCCCGCCTGCAGTCCAGACATGTCTCCCATTGAAATGTGTGACGAATTATGAAGCATAAAATACGACAGCGGAGACCCCGGACTGTTGAAGGACTGAAGCTCTACATAAAACAAGAATGGGAAAGAATTCCACTTTCAAAGTTTCAACAATTAGTTTCCTCAGTTCCCAAACGTTTATTGAGTGTTGTTAAAAGAAAAGGTGATGTAACACAGTGGTGAACATGCCCTTTCCCAAATACTTTGTCATCTGTTGCAGTCATGAAATTCTAAGTTAATTATTATTTGGAAAGAAAAAAATAAAGTTTATGAGTTTGAACATCAAATATGTTGTCTTTGTAGCATATTCAACTGAATATGGCTTGAAAAGGATTTGCAAATCATTGTATTCTGTTTATATTTACATCGAACACAATTTCCCAACTCATATGGAAACGGGGTTTTTAAACCAAAATAAAACAAAATCTAACTATTATAATACTGTAATATTTCCACTCTTGCTGGAATGTCGACCGACGGCACGCTCGCATGATTGGCTCTTCTAAAACGTATTACTCATCCGCTTTGTGTTCGTTTGATATTCGGGCAAGAGTGGAAATATTTCAATAAGATTTTGGTTTATTATGCACTGTAATTTTACAGAATGATTTTGTTTTATTCTGGTTAATTATGGACCATAAACATCCTCTTTGTATTCAGGCTCAAAAATATAAGGTTCTGAAGAGGGTTGTCCCAATGCCAATATTTTGGTACCGGTACCGGTTCCAAAATGTAATTCGATACTTTTAGATAATTTTGTAATTAAAGGTGACCATAAAAAAATTGCATTATTGTCTTTATTTTAACAAAAAAAAAATCTTACGGTACAATTGAACATAGGTTTCTTCCATGAAGATTATGACTGATTCTTCTTCTAAACGCAATCATGCAAACGTGCCGTCGTTGGCATTCCGACAAGAGTGGAAATAGTAAAGTAAGATTTTGTTTTATTAAGGTTAGTTTGTATGTTTAGCCCCTAGCAATGCTGTGAATACCAGTGTCACAATAAAGATGGATACAGGTAGCAGTCGGCTCTTCTAAAACGTATTACTCATCCTCTTTGTGTTCAGGCTCAAAAATATAAGGTTCCGAATAGGGTTGTCCCGATACCAATATTTTAGCACCAATACCTGTTCCAAAATGTATTTCGATACTTTTTGATATTTTTCTACATAAAGGGGACCACAAAAAAATGTCATTATTGTCTTTATTTTAACAAAAAATCTTACGGTACAATTAAACATAGGTTTCTTCCATGGGGATTGTTATTGATTCTTCTTCTAAACGCAATCATGCAAGCGTGCCGTTGGTCAACATTCCGGCAAAAGTGGAAATATTACAGTAAGATTTTGTTTTATTAAGGTTATTTTGTATGTTTAGCCCCTAGCAATGCTGTGAATACCAGTGTCACAATAAAGATGGATACAGGTAGCAGTCGGCTCTTCTATAACGTATTACTCATCCTCTTTGTATTCAGGCTCAAAAATATAAGGTTCTGAATAGGGTTGTCCCAATGCCAATATTTTGGTACCAATCCCGGTGCCAAAATGTGTTTCGATACTTTTTGATAATTTTCTAATTAAAGGGGACCACAAAAAATGGCATTATTGTCTTTATTTTAACAAAAAAATCTTACGGTACAATTAAACATATGTTTCTTCTATGAGGATTACGACTGATTCTTCTTCTAAACTATATCATGCAAGCGTGCCGTCGTTGGCATTCCGGCAAGAGTGGAAATATTACAGTAAGATTTTGTTGTATTAAGGTTAGTTTGTATGTTTAGCCCCTAGCAATGCTGTGAATACCAGTGTCACAATAAAGATGGATACAGGTAGAAGTCGGCTCTTCCATAACTTATTACTCATCCTCTTTGTGTTCAGGCTCAAAAATATAAGGTTCCGAATAGGGTTGTCCCGATACCAATATTTTAGCACCAATACCTGTTCCAAAATGTATTTCGATACTTTTCGATACTTTTGTAAATAAAGGGGACCACAAAAAAATGGCATTATTGTCTTTATTTTAACAAAAAATCTTACGGTACAATTAAACATATGTTTCTTCCGTGAGGATTATGACTGATTCTTCTTCTAAACGCAATCATGCGATCGTGCCGTCGGTCGACATTCCGACAAGAGTGGAAATATTACAGTAAGATTTTGTTTTATTAAGGGTAGTTTGTATGTTTAGCCCCTAGCAATGCTGTGAATGCTAGTGTCACAATAAAGATGGATACAGGTAGCAGTCGGCTCTTCTAAAACGTATTACTCATCCTCTTTGTGTTCAGGCTCAAAAATATAAGGTTCTGAATAGGGTTGTCCCAATGCCAATATTTTGGTACCGATCCCGGTGCCAAAATGTGTTTCGATACTTTTTGATAATTTTCTAATTAAAGGGGACCACAAAAAATGGCATTATTGTCTTTATTTTAACAAAAAAATCTTACGGTACAATTAAACATATGTTTCTTCTATGAGGATTACGACTGATTCTTCTTCTAAACTATATCATGCAAGTGTGCCGTCGTTGGCATTCCGGCAAGAGTGGAAATATTACAGTAAGATTTTGTTGTATTAAGGTTAGTTTGTATGTTTAGCCCCTAGCAATGCTGTGAATAGCAGTGTCACAATAAAGATGGATACAGGTAGCAGTCGGCTCTTCCATAACGTATTACTCATCCTATTTGTGTTCAGGCTCAAAAATATAAGGTTCCGAATAGGGTTGTCCCGATACCAATATTTTAGCACCAATACCTGTTCCAAAATGTATTTCGATACTTTTCGATACTTTTGTAAATAATGGGGACCACAAAAAAATGGCATTATTGTCTTTATTTTAACAAAAAATCTTACGGTACAATCAAACATATGTTTCTTCCGTGAGGATTATGACTGATTCTTCTTCTAAACGCAATCATGCGATCGTGCCGTCGGTCCACATTCCGACAAGAGTGGAAATATTACAGTAAGATTTTGTTGTATTAAGGGTAGTTTGTATGTTTAGCCCCTAGCAATGCTGTGAATGCTAGTGTCACAATAAAGATGGATACAGGTAGCAGTCAGCTCTTCTAAAACGTATTACTCATCCTCTTTGTGTTCAGGCTCAAAAATATAAGTTTCTGAACAAGGTTGTCCCTTTACCAATATTTTTGCACCGGTACCGGTTCAAAAATGTATTTCAATACTTTTCTGAATAAAGGGGACTACAAAAAATAGGATTATTGGCTTATTTTGGTACATTTTATTGCAATTGTAAAACATTTTTGTCCTCAAATAAAATATTTAACACACTAGACAGCTAGTCTTTTATTAGTAAGTAATTAGTCTGCTGATATATGCAGTAATATATTGTGTCATTTTCCATTTTATTTTGTCAAAATTATAAAGGACAAGCTGTAAAAATTGATTATTAATATACTTGTTCGTTTACTGTTAATATCTGCTTATTTTCCGTTTACACACGTTCTATCTACACTTCTGTTAAAATGTAGTAATCACTTATTTTTCTATGCTTTGATACTTTACATTAGTTTTGGATGATACCACAAATTTAGGTATCGGCCTGATACCAAGTAGTTACAGAATCATACATTGGTCATAATTTAAGTTGTCATGTGTCCAGTGACGAATTTCCTGAGTTTATATGATAAAAAACTGTTTGTGATGATAAAGAATATTGATGTAATCATAGTATTATCGACTAGATGCGCTCATGTACTTGGTATCATTACAGTGGATGTCAGGTGTAGATTTAGCCATGGCATTTGTAGACATTGGGACGCCACTGTATCCTCCTGCGGTGTGTTTGAATGTTACATATCTTGTCTTTGCAGTCTAGTCAATTGAAAATAGGTTGAAAAGGATTTGCCAATCATTGTATTCTGTTTTTATTTAACATTTAAACAACATGACAACTTCACTGCTTTCGGGTTTTGTAAAATGCATTCCTGCACTTGGTGTCTTTGATGATGATGATGATGATGATGATGAGTTGTTCAGTCGAAATGAGATCCGGTGACTGCGACGCATGTGATTCACATTATTTCCCTCTCCGCTCTGAATGGAAGCATCTGCAGTTTTTGATGATTCCGCGCTCATTAGGGCAGGTTTTTACTTCCCCTTTTTAGCCATCTGTACGTCTTCCTGAAAAAATACAGTAAAATAGTCTGCAGAAGAGACGTGGACTTTTTAATGCACAGGATTTTCCCACATCTTTGCAAGTCAGACCTGGTAATCACAATTCAATGCGTACCTGGGTTTTAAGGCCACGGCTCATTTTTGGTACAGTAAGCGGACCAAATGCCAAACAACTTCCTTGGCTTTTGTTTCAACAGTTTCAATCATTTTTATAATGAAATGAAAAACTGCTTACTGCTGGCTGGTATTTTACCATAAATACAATTCTCAAATAAAAACTAATACATTTCGAAGTATTATGTAATAGTGTCTGTAGAGGTTGCCCTCTAGTGGTTTCTTCAGAGAGCCCGGATTTCAGGGTACGACACAGTTTTATGTGCATAAATAGTGCCAGGCTTTAGCTTTCCAGCAAAAAGTATTTTCTGAGTCCGTGTCTCTCTCTCTCCCACTCCAACTCCAACTGCGTGGCTCATCCCGGCTGCTGCTAATACAGGCGACAGGTGATTAGATTACCAGGCCCACCTGGGCCATCCACTCGCCTGTCGCTGTCTGCTAGGCCGGTCCTGGCAAACGCCCGTTCCACGGCGGGCCTCGCGGGCCACGCCCCCGTCAACGGTGTCGCTTCTACTTTTTCACTTTGATACTGTATATCCATCCAATACGATATTAGATCCAAAAAACAAAAACAACGGTAGTCATGAAAATCACCAACCTGTCTATTATTAGCTGTCTAGAATGGGCTTATTCTCTCTTTAAGTTGAAGTGGAGTGGTATTTTTAATTAATTCAATTAAGCCCATGACGCAATAAGTTAAATAAGGCGGAGACGTTTGTTACTGGATACTTGGAGATACTTTGTACGTGTAAGTAAAAAGAAAATATTTGTCGCCGTCTTTGAGGCCTGTCCTGGCGCACCCCTGTTCCGCTGCAGGCCCGCAGGCCACGCCCCCCTCCACAGTATCGCTTCTACTTTTTCACTTTGATACTGTATATTGATTCAATACGATATTATATCAAACAGACAACAATAGTAGTCATGAAAATCACCTACTTATCTATTGTTAGCTGTCTAGATTGGGCTTATGCTGTCTTTAAGTTGAAGTGGAGTGGTAATTTTTAATTAATTCAATCAAGCCCATGACGCAATAAGTTGAATAAGGCGGAGAAGTTTGTTACTGGATACTTGGAGACTTTGTATGTGTAAGTAAAAATTAAATATTTGTTTGTATTGCCAGATGGGGTTTTTTAGACTGCAAATAATGTTCAATGAAAACACTCATTAAGTTTCTCTTGCTTGGTTTGCTATTGTGTGCTTAGCTGTTGTGTAGCCGCTAGCTCTTAGCGGCCTACGGCCCCCCTTTTGTAAAAATGACTTCACTAAAATACAGGAAAAGGCCAACATTGCATGTTTAATATGTGATAAGTATTCATGTTTTATTTTTGAAGAGTATCAAAAGGTATCAAAATACATTTTGGTACCAGTACCAAAATGTTTGTATCGGGACAACCCTACGTTAGAGTAGCCCTTGCAGAACTTGTATAGCAGTATTTATTAGTTTACTAGTGTAAACAGCTGGCTAAATAGGTGAGTTGCAAGATGTCTTGTCCACAGTCTAGCATTGTGGTGCACGGGTGCTGCTGATCTTTTGAAAAAAGGAGCTACTTTATTTAGAAAAAAATTTAAAATGTGAGCAAATGGGAAATCCGATACTTAGCAACATTAGTAATGGACAGATTTTAATGACATTCTCCACAAAACGTTCAAAATAGGTCCTATAACAAACGCCTTCGTAGTTAATATTATTATTCATATGAGCTTTTCAAAATACTTCAGATTGATCGCAACTTGACTGCTTGGTTTGTCTTAGACCACGGGTTTAGCCCCTCGCATTGCTGCGAATTCTAGTGTCACAATAAAGCTGCATCTGGCTAGCAGTTGGCCATTCTTAAATGTATTACTCATCCTCTTTGTGTTCAGGCTCAAAAATATAAGATTCTGAATAGGATTGTCCCGATACCAATATATTGGTACCAAAATGTATTTTGAATACTTTTCTAAATAAAGGGGAGCACAAGGTGGTCGGGCGGCAAGAAAAGAAAATGGGCGTGCTGTGAAGCCATTGCCTTAGACACCTTCAACAACATGTACGAACCGACTGTTGGTCCGGCAACATGTTGTGTGCAGCTTCTGCAATCACACGTTCAAGATTGAAAGGCATACTGGGTGATGCAGAGTACACTGATGGTTGTGATATCAACAACTTTAACACTTACTAATATGCGCCACGCTCTGAAGCCACACCCAACAAGATTGACAAACACATTTCGGGAGAACATCCTCACAGTAACACAACATAAAAGCAACACAGCAAATACCCATAATCCTTTGTATCCGTGACACTTCTGAATATATTTTACACCCCCGTGCCCCAAGCCCCGCCTACCTTACCGACGCACGGTATTCAGAAGTGTCACGGATACAAAGGATTATGGGGGGTTGCTGCTAGCGGGGTGTATAAAATAGTCAGGAAGTCTCATGAATACAAAACATTATGGGTATTTGTTGTTGTGTTTATGTTGTGTTACTCTGAGGATGTTCTCCCGAAATGTGTTTGTCGTTCTTAATTGGTGTGGCTTCACAGCGTGGTGCATATTACTAAGAGTGTTAAAATTGTTTATATCACAACCATTAGTGTACTCTGTGTCACCATTCTAGTCACTGCCGTTGTGTCCTTGGGCAAGACACTTTACTTTACCCACCTGCTCCCAGTGCCAGCCACACTTGTTTAAATGTAACGTAGATATTGGGTTTCACCATCCTTCATTTTATTTGGCCGGCGAAAGCCTGGAAATAATATTGCAAGCTTTTTCTACTTACAATCCTCCAGATTCACACTGGAAGACAGTTGTGCAGAGTTGACAGTGTTGAATGTGTTTTTTGTACTTTTTCAAATAGGTACTTTTCTTGACTTTTCAGTCACTCCGATGCTCCTCCTCCTCCTCCCGCACCCGGCCGCTTACTGTTAAAGACAGCAGATGATTGGTTAAACACGTATCACCTGCGCAAACTAATCATCTGCGGCTGTGTCTCGCCGTCAGCACATGCCACGCCAACCCCCTGTCTGATGGCGCTCTGTTTTCAGCACCCTGGACAGAGGCGCTGACCTTTACTCCTGCAGCCCGCTGATCACAATCCCCTTCCACAAATATCTATCGATAAAGTCCTGTAGATTTTGTTACTAAATGTATTCTTTCTTTCTGTTTTGGGAGGAAAACAATTTATATTTACTCCATGTAACCGCAAATGATGTTGACTTAAATATTGTTATTATGCAAAAATATGTTATCAAACATTCAAACCATTTTTTTTTAAAGAAATAAATACTACTGATAACTATTTCAAATCAAGTTATTCATCACATTGTGCAATGTAAAAGTAGCAATAGATTTCAAGGTAAAATTGTGAAATTGACTGCGATTTTACAGCAAAACTGTACTTTTGTTTACTGTAATAAACTGTGGTGTTGTTTTTGGCATTTACAGTAATACACCCAAAAATCTACAGTTGTTGATTTGCGATAAAAACAAAATAAATAAATAATAAAAAAATATAGATACAAAATGGCAGCTCAGGTGCCAAAATGTACTGTAAAATGACACTTTTTTATTTATAGTAAAAACAATTTTTTATATTTTACAGTAAAATCCATGTTTATGTTTATTTATACAGTCCGACATCACAAGTGCCTCGTTTCGGAGCCCACATAAGGGCAAGGACAAACTCACAAACCAGTGGGATGTCAATGTGAATGACTATGAGAAACCTTGGAGAGGACCACAGATGTGGGTGACCCGCCTCTAGTCCAATCCAAAGTGTGAGAGTCCAGTCCATAGTGGATCTAACATAATAGTGGGAGTCCAGTCCATAGTGGATCTAACATAATAGTTAGAGTCCAGTCCATAGTGGATCTAACATTATAGCGAGAGTCCAGTCCATAGTGGATCCAACATAATAGTGAGAATCCAGTCCATAGTGGATCTAACATAATAGTGTGAGAGTCCAGTCCATAGTGGATCTAATATAATAGTGAGAATCCAGTCCATAGTGGATCTAACATAATAGTGTGAGAGTCCATTGTGGATCTAACATAATAGTGAGAGTCCAGTCCATAGTGGATCTAACATAATAGTGTGAGAGTCCAGTCCATAGTGGATCCAGCATAATAGTGAGAATCCAGTCGATGGTGGATCTAACATAATAGTGAGAGTCCAGTCCATAGTGGATCTAACATAATAGTGAGAGTCCAGTCCATAGTGGATCTAACGTAATAGTGTGAGTCCAGTCCATAGTGGATCTAACATAATAGTTAGAATCCAGTCCATAGTGGATCTAACATAATAGTTAGAGTCCAGTCCATAGTGGATCTAACATAATAGTGAAAATCCAGTCCATAGTGGATCTGACATAATAGTTAGAGTCCAGTCCATAGTGGATCTAACATAATAGTGAGAGTCCAGTCCATAGTGGATCTAACATAATAGTGAGAGTCCAGTCCATAGTCGATCTAACAAAATAGTGTGAGAGTCCAGTCCATAGTGGATCTAACATAATAGTGAGAGTCCAGTCCATAGTGGATCTAACATAATAGTGAGAGTCCAGTCCATAGTGGATCTAACATAATAGTGAGAGTCCAGTCCATAGTGGATCTAACATAATAGTGAGAGTCCAGTCCATAGTGGATCTAACGTAATAGTGTGAGTCCAGTCCATAGTGGATCTAACATAATAGTTAGAATCCAGTCCATAGTGGATCTAACATAATAGTTAGAGTCCAGTCCATAGTGGATCCAACATAATAGTGAAAATCCAGTCCATAGTGGATCTGACATGATAGTTAGAGTCCAGTCCATAGTGGATCTAACATAATAGTGAGAGTCCAGTCCATAGTGGATCTAACATAATAGTGAGAGTCCAGTCCATAGTGGATCTAACATAACAGTGAGAGTCCAGTCCATAGTGAATCCAACATAATAGTTAGAATCCAGTCCATAGTGATTTTTAAATACACCCCCTCTACCTACTCAGTGGACTAGTGGTTAGAGTGTCCGCCCTGAGATGGGTAGGTCGTGAGTTCAAATCCTGGCCGAGTCATACCAAAGACTATAAAAATGGGAGCCATTGCCTCCCTGCTTGGCACTCAGCATCAAGGGTTGGAATTGGGGGTTAAATCGCCAAAAATGATTCCTGTGCGCTGCTGCTCACTGCTCCCCTCATTTCCCAGGGGGTAAACAAGGGGATGGGTCAAATGCAGAGGACAAATTTAACTCCACCTAGTATGTGTGTGTGTGTGTGTGTGTGTGTGTGTGTGTGTGTGTGTGTGTGTGTGTGTGTGTGTGTGTGTGTGTGTGTGTGTGTGTGTGTGTGTGTGTGTGACAATCATTGGTACTTTGACTTTTATATTTAACTTAACTTAGTCTTGTCTAGCAGCTGGTGCCAAAACCTCCAGTAATTAAACTCCCAAGACCAGGAGGGTGTGCCAGGGCAAGGATGACAACATTCATAGATACTTTTATCTTTGTCATTCATTCTGTCACCATCCTTTTCATTTGGCCCGCCGAACATCACCCAAATAGGTTTGATGAAACCATTAAAACTAGGGTGTATGCAGTACTCCCACCACGCCACAGGGGGCAGCAGCGAGGCATATGTGTCACAGTGGTTGAGTAGAAGAAGACAACTCACTCAACCCTGGGAAAAAAAATCCAAATAAATAGCAAAAAATCGGACTTTTAAAGAAGGACTGGACTACAAAGTATTAATGTTGTACCCTGAGAGAGTCTTTGTTTCCTGGAGAACCTTTTTAAGCGACGGACACATTGATCCAGACAAGCAGCAACAATGGTAGAAATTCAAACTTCATCGCAAAACTTGGTCAAACATTTGAAGGTAGATCTAATTTGTGCATAAAAAATATTAAGTGTTTTGTTTTGGAATTGCCGACTTTGTGATGTATTTTGTATTCGTTGTTGTGTTATTATTATTTTTTTTTGTCTGAGAGTAACGATCAAATGTGTTATTTCTACATGTCGTTTAATGTGTGAATATATTAACATATATTAACACCAAACCTTCTATTTTATGTATGTAAAATACACAATGGACGTTATACTTTTGTAATGTTTACTTTATGTTTACAAATCTAAATGAAGGAAGAAGTGTAAAAAAAATAAAACTAAAGAAGGAACATCAATGTGTTTTCTTCATGTTGTTAACTAGCTGCGCGCGCTGTAAATGAGTAGCAATGGCAGAATAATTAATTTATTCACACTGCAGTGTGAAAGCCGATGTGTTCGCTTTGCAATAAATGTACTCTGTGATTGTGTGCTGCCGAACATGCTCATCTGCTCATAAAACCAGCAATGCCGTGACGAAGCATTTCAGAGCCCAAAAAAAGTCTGCGGGCTATAGAGCGTTTTCCGTTGAGGCTCCAGTACTCTGGAATGCCCTCCCTGGACCAGTTAGAGATGCTACCTCAGTAAAAGCATTTAAGTCCCATCTTAAAACTCATTTGTTTACTCTAGCCTTTAAATAGACCCCCTTTTTAGACCAGTTGATCTGCCATTTATTTTCTTTTCCTCCTCTGCACCACTCTCCCTTGTGGAGGGGGTCCGGTCCGGTGGCCATGGATGAAGTACTGGCTGTCCAGAGTCGGGACCCAGGATGGACCGCTCGCCTGTTTATCGGCTGGGACATCTCTGCGCTGATGATCCGCCTCCGCTTGGGATGGTTTCCTGTTGGCTCCACTTTGGACAGGACTTTCGCTGCTGTGTTGGATCCACTTTGGACTGGATTCTCGCGGTTATGTTAGATCCACTACGGATTGGACTTTCACAGTATCATGTTAGACCCGCTCGACATCCATTGCCTTCGGTCCCCTGAGGGAGAAGGGGGGATGGTTGGAGGGGGGTTGCCCACATATGCGGTCCTCTCCGAGGTTTCCCATAGTCATCATTGTCACTGTCACCATTGTCCCACTGGGGTGAGTTTTTCCTTTCCCTTATGTGGGCTCTACCGAGGATGTTGTTGTGGTTTGTGCAGCCCCTTGAGACATTTGTGATTTAGGGCTATATAAATAAACATTGATTGATTGATGATTGATTATGGTCGTCTGCTTTTGGCAACTTCGAGTACCATTGACCACTCGGGTGACGCAAACAAACATTGTCCGGCTCTTCTTGTGCTGCTTCCGACAAGTCTGTCAAGAATCCCGTACATGTTTCCATCCATCCATCCATCTTCAACTACTTATCCGGAATCGGGTCGCGGGGACAACAGTTCCAGCAGAGACCCCCAGACTTAGCAACATTAGCAACTTCCTCCTGGGGAATCCAGAAGCGTTGCCAGGCCAGAGAGGAGATGTAATCCCCCCATCTGGTCCTTGGCCTGCCGCGTGGTCTCCTCCCAGTGGGACCTGCGACGAGGACCTCCCTAGGGAGACGTTTGTGAGGCATCCGCACGAGATGCCTGAACCACCTAAGCTGGCTCCTTTCCAAGCGAAGGAGCAGCGGTTCTACTCCGAGTCTCTCTCGGGAAACTGACCTTCTCACCCTATCTCTAAGGGAGATGCCAGCCACCCTTCTGAGAAAACTCATTTCAGCCGCTTGTATCCGCGATCTTACTCTTTCGGTCATGACCCACATTTCATGACCATAGGTGAGAGTAGGAGTGTAGATAGCTCAAAGACCGAGAACTTTGCCTTCTGGCTCAGCTCTCGTTTCGTCACAACAGAGCGGCAGAGAGACTGCAATACTGACCCAGCTGCTCCGATTCTCTGGCTGATTTCCTTCTCCAACTTTCCATCACTTGTGAACAAGACCCCGAGATACTTCAACTCCTCCACCTGGGACAGAGTCTTGTTCTCTACCTGGACTGACAAGCCATTGGTTTTTTGCTGAGACCCAAGGCCTCAGATTTAGTACATGTTTCCTTTATCAATCAATCAATCAATCAATGTTTATTTATATAGCCCCAAATCACAAATGTCTCAAAGGACTGCACAAATCATTACGACTACAACATCCTCGGAAGAACCCACAAAAGGGCAAGGAAAACTCACACCCAGTGGGCAGGGAGAATTCACATCCAGTGGGACGCCAGCGACAATGCTGACTATGAGAAACCTTGGAGAGGACCTCAGATGTGGGCAACCCCCCCCCTCTAGGGGACCGAAAGCAATGGATGTGGAGCGGGTCTAACATGATACTGTGAAAGTTCAATCCATAGTGGCTCCAAGACAGCAGTGAGAGTCCCGTCCACAGGAAACCATCTCAAGCGGATCAGCAGCGTAGAGATGTCCCCAACCGATACAGGCGAGCGGTCCATCCTGGGTCCCGACGAGCGGTCCATCCTGGGTCTCGACTCTGGACAGTCAGTACTTCATCCATGGTCATCGGACCGGACCCCCTCCACAAGGGAGGGGGGGACATAGGAGAAAGAAAAGAAGCGGCAGATCAACTGGTCTAAAAAGGAGGTCTATTTAAAGGCTAGAGTATACAGATGAGTTTTAAGATGAGACTTAAATGCTTCTACTTTATCCGTTCAAAGGATCACGGTGCTCTGAGGACTCGGGCTGGAGCATCAAAGGATGGCTTCAAATTCTGGACTTGGTTAGGAGAGAGTCAGATCTGAATATTTCCTCTCAGCAGGGATAAGAAAATCCTCTTCATCCTCTAAATTTACAATCCTTTTAAAGTCAACTCTCATCAGTTGATGTGCGGAAAGTACCGGAGCGTCCTCCATTAGATAAAAATGAATTCTAAACTGAGTCTAAACCGGGGGTCAGCAACCACGGCTCTAGAGCCGCATTATCGCCATCCTCGTGGCTCCCTGGACATCTTTCAAAGATGTGTGGAAATGGAAAATGTTTAGTACTAATATTTTTTCTGTAGTAGGACAAACATGACTTAAACCTTCCTAAGAGTTACAAATCAATCAATCAATCAATCAATGTTTACTTATATAGCCCTAAATCACTAGTGTCTCAAAGGGCTGCACAAACCACCACGACATCCTCGGTAGGCCCACATAAGGGCAAGGAAAACTCACACCCAGTGGGACATCGGTGACAATAATGATCCAGTGGGACGTCTGTGACAATAATGACTATGAGAACCTTGGAGAGGAGGAAAGCAATGGATGTCGAGCGGGTCTAACATGATACTGTGAAAGTTCAATCCACAATGGATCCAACACAGTCGCGAGAGGCCAGTCCAAAGCGGATCCAACACAGCAGCGAGAGTCCCGTTCACAGCGGAGCCAGCAGGAAACCATCCCAAGCGGAGACGGATCAGCAGCGCAGAGATGTCCCCAGCCGATACACAGGCAAGCAGTACATGGCCACTGGATCGGACTGGACCCCCTCCACAGGGGAGAGTGGGACATAGAAGAAAAAGAAAAGAAACAGCAGATCAACTGGTCTAAAAAGGGAGTCTATTTAAAGGCTAGAGTATACAAATGAGTTTTAAGGTGAGACTTAAATGCTTCTACTGAGGTGGCATCTCGAAAAATCCCATTCTTTACATCAAACATTCTTCACTGATGAGAGTTAATGGCAAGCACTCTTTGTCTTACTAATTTCAGCGATCCGTGAATTCATCGTAGTTTGTTTGAATCTACAAATTTCTCCGATGCTGCCACAGAAAGACGTGTTTTTGACATCCCTTTTTTGTCTCATCTTGTCGGTTTTCTGCTGTGCATGAACGCTCAAAGGTGAGCTTTGTTGATGTTATTGACTTGTTTGGGGTAATTATCAGGCATATTTGGTCAATCCATGACTGCGAGCTAATTTATGCTAACATGCTATTCAGGCTAGCTGTATGTAGCCCATTTAATTTCCTTTACTCATGTCCTCTGTGTATTTAATCTATATTTGCATTACTCTTGACACATTATTTGTATGTAATCTGGGCCGCAATTGTGATATTTGTTTGTGTGCCATTTTGTTCCAGACCACAGCAAAAATTACCAAGTTGTTCCAGAGCACAGCAAATGTTACAGTGTTGTTCCAGACCACGGCAAACATCACCACGCTGTTCCAGACCACAGTAAATGTGTTGTACTTGTATAGCGTGTTTCTACCTTCAAGGTACTCAAAACACTTTGACACCATTTCCACATTCACACACACATTCACACACTGATGGAGGGAGCTGCCATGCAAGGCGCTAACTAGCACCCATCAGGAGCAAGGGTGAAGTGTCTTGCTCAAGGACACAACGGACGTGACGAGGTTGGTACTAGGTGGGGATTGAACCTGGGACCCTCGGGTTGCGCACGGCCACTTTTCCACTGCGCCATGCCGTCCCCAATGTAAAGGTTATCATGCTGTTCCAGACCACAGGAAATGTTACCATGCTGTTCCAGACTACAACAAACATTATCATGCTGTTCCAGACCACAGGAAATGTTATCATGCTGTTCCAGACCACAGGAAATGTCACCATGCTGTTCCAGACTACAACAAACATTAGATTGTAATTAATTGAACACAAACATCTATACTTTTGGCCATTCTAAGACCGTCCTTTCCAGGCGTTATCTCACTCTCTGTAAAGCTTCTGTTTTACAAATGTTTACCATCCATCCATTTCCTACCGCTTATTCCCTTCTGGGGTCGTGGGGGGTGCTGGATCCTTTCTCAGATGCATTAAGGCGGTGTACACCCTGGACAAGTCGCCACCTAATCACAGGGCCAACACAGATAGACAGAAAACATTCACACTAGTTTTTCCAATGTGTAAAATAAATATTACATTTCAACGTTTTTGTCAACGAACATTTTTTTGTCAGCCTCCGACTCACGTTTCTTCCAGCACGGCTTGGTGTCAGGCCAACAGAACTAATAGCTGTACAATCAGATATTCTCAAACATGAACAACATCAAATCCAAATACCGCAGCCGCCTCACAGATAAGAACTTGCAGTCCAACATAGTTAATATAAACACTTTCATCATGTCTTGACTTCATTTTAAGACATTTATAAGACTTTTCATTTTTTGCAACTCCAGACAGATTAGTTTTTTGTATTTTTGGTCCAATGTGAATTAGTGAAGTGAATTATATTTATATAGCGCTTTTCTCAAGTGACTCAAAGCGCTTTACATAGTAAAACCCAATATCTAAGTTACATTGAAACCAGTTTGGGTGGCACTGGGAGCTGGTGGGTAAAGTGTCTTGCCCAAGGACACAACAGCAGTGACTAGGATGGCGGAAGCGGGAATCGAACCTGCAACCCTCAAGTTGCTGGCACGGCCACTCTACCAACCGAGCCATACCGCCCCAATAGGGATCTTTCAACATTTTGGGTTGCTGACCCCTGGTCTAAACCAATCCACGTTGCACGGAGGAGTCGGCGAGGCATTGACAGTTATTAGTACAAACCCCGTTTCCATATGAATTGGGAAATTGTGTTAGATGTAAATATAAACAGAATACAATGATTTGCAAATCCTTTTCAAGCCATATTCAGTTGAATATGCTACAAAGACAACATATTTCATGTTCAAACTCATAAACACTTTTTTTTTGCAAATAATCATTAACGTTAGAATTTGATGCCAGCAACACGTGACAAAGAAGTTGGGAAAGGTGGCAAAAAATACTGATAAAGTTGAGGAATGCTCATCGAACACTTGTTTGGAACATCCAACAGGTGTGGAGGCTAATTGGGAACAGGTGGGTGTCATGATTGGCTATAAAAGCAGCTTCCCAAAAAATGCTCAATCTTTCACAAGAAAGGATGGGGCGTGATGCAAAGTTGAAAAGCCAGCATGTGTGATGGTATGGGGGTGCATTAGTGCCCAAGGCATGGGTAACTTACACATCTGTGAAGGCACCATTAATGCTGAAAGGTACATACAGGTTTTGGAGCAACATATGCTGCCATCCAAGCAACATTATCATGGACGCCCCTGCTTATTTCAGCAAGACAATGCCAAGCCACGTGTTACAACAGCGTGATTTCGTAAAAAAAGAGTGCGGGTACTTTTCTGGCCCGCCTGCAGTCCAGACCTGTCTCCCATGGAAAATGTGTGAAGCGTAAAATAGGACAGTGGAGACCCCGGACTGTTGAAGGACTGAAGCTCTACATAAAACAAGAATGGGAAAGAATTCCACTTTCAAAGCTTCAACAATTAGTTTCCTCAGTTCCCAAACGTTTATTGAGTGTTGTTAAAAGAAAAGGTGATGTAACAGAGTGATGAACATGCCCTTTCCCAACTACTTTGTCACGTGTTGCAGCCATGAAATTCTAAGTTAATCATTATTTGCAAAAAAAAAAAGGTTTATGAGTTTGAACATCAAATATGTTGTCTTTGTAGCATATTCAACTGAATATGGCTTGAAAAGGATTTGCATATCATTGTATTCTGTTTATATTTACATCTAACACAATTTCCCAACTCATATGGAAACGGTAGATTGCACAGTACAGTACATATTCCATACAATTGACCACTAAATGGTAACACCCCAATAAGTTTTTCAAAGTGTTTAAGTCTGGGTCCACGTCAATCAATACTTGGTAAGCATGTAAAATCTTTATTCTTTGATAGTGGCCGCTCATTCGTCACATGAATCGCATAAAACCCGTCTTCTGCTGGCTTCTACGTCGCGACATCTGGACCATCACCGTACATTTTAACTAGGTTTAACACACACACACACACAAACACACACACACACACACACACACACACACACAAATCAGCCCGTTGATGCGCGGGGCGGTCACAATTGTTGGCTTTCTTTGGCAGGGAGAAGAAAGTGCCAGAAAACACATGTGATAGAGAGTGGAGAGAGAAATGAAAGTCAGGGTGTCCAGATGAAGAGAGAAAGTAGTGCCGCAAGGGGTTCAAGGGTACGTTTTTGGGGATCTGATGTGCAGATCGATATTAAAATCTCGATACCGCCGATACCAGATGTTATGTTCTAATATTGACTCTCAAATCCAAATATAAATACATTTGAGACTTTAGTTATTTGTGATGATGTACATCGTTAACAGGAACACAATGTAAATCATTGAGATCTTGTCTAAAAGAAACGCAGTTGGCGGGAACTATTTTTTCTTATGCTAAAGTATAAATATGTGCTTTGCTCAGTCATTCAGTCTGTCACTTGTTTATTTAAGAAAATGACTAGCAATTGAAATAATTTATTTAGTCAAATAAAAGGGCAAAGGTATTTATCTTTTTTTGTTGTGATCTGTTGTGAGCACAGAGTTGAATACAAATAAGATAACACATTCAATGCAGAATAATGTCATTTTTGTTTTACTCTATGATTTTAATTTGTTTTCCCCAAAAGCATCAACTCTTCAAAAATACACAATTTAATTAAAAAAAATACCAGACAAAAAAAGCTTTACTTAAACAAAGTATCGGTATTGCATCGGTATCACCATTAGCAGCCTGAATTTTACTTAGTTACTCACTACTTTGGAGGGTACTGTATTTTTTGGACTATAAGGCACCTTTCATTTTTAAAATCCATCCATCCATTTTCTACCGCTTATTCCCTTTTGGGGTCGCAGGGGGCACTGGCGCCTATCTCAGCTACAATCGGGCGGAAGGCGGGGTAAATGTACGTAATAATTCTGGTTGTGCTTACCGACCTCGAAGCAATTTTAATTTGGTACATGGTGTAATAATAAGTGTGACCAGTAGATGGCAGTCACACATAAGAGATAAGTGTAGACTGCAATATGACGCCAGTAAACAACACCAAAACTTGGTCAAAAGATAAGACTCGGATGAAGAGTAGGGATTAAATCGGCAGGCTTTTATTTTGAAAGCTTCCTTTCACCTCCAGAGTCAGGGCAATTCAATATAGGCAATAACTAAACTAGTCGGCGAAAAAGGTTCCAAAAAAAAGAAATAACCGAAAATCACTCAGAACGGAGGAAAACACAAAAACAATAACGAACTACACTTGGCAGCGTATATTTTTATGAAATTTATTATGAACAAAATACTCCAATAGGAGGAAGAAACAATGGCTATGAAACGTCTGCACTTTCTCTAATCTAATAAAGGTTTACAAAAAATGTCATTCAAAATCGAGGAAAAGGAAGAACTGTAAGAAAACTGAAAACTCATCACTTCAGCTGCAAAACTAAATAACACAAAATCACTCTGCTGACAAGGAGGAAAACAAAACCCAAAATATCAACGAAGGAATTCAGGATCAAGGTATTGAAACACGAGACGAGGCAAGGCATGGACAGGAGGCACAAATTAAAAAGACAACCTGGCACAGAACAAAGGGGGGCGTGGGCTTATAAAACACATGAGGGTAATGAGGAAGAGGTGGAAACAATCAGGGGTCAGGGATGACGTCAGACTGATGACACAAAAGGAAGGCCAGTGGCCTGAAACGAGAAGAGTTACTTTTCAAACTAAAATAAAAACCCTATACCGTGGAAGATATGAAGTTTTGTCCTTGCACAGATAGAAAAATCTAACTTGAGTACAATAGATAATAACTAAAGCAACGGCCTTTAAGCATGAGAGTTGTGTAATAACTCATACATAATTGAAAAGAGAATTGCAATAGTCAATACAAAATGAAATTAATATTTCGAAATCCAATTTTGACAGCACTTTAGAAATATTTCTGAGGTGATAAAAAACAGTTTTTGATCAGTTGACAACAGTAAACCTCCAAAGACATGGACCGATCCAACACAAGCCCAAAGTTTCTGAGGCGGCTTTTAACAGACGTACCCAGATCACCAAGGGCGTTAATGAGTTCTTATCGGGAACAATTATCAGAGTTTCCGTTTTGTTTGAATTTATCCGGAGGAAATTTGAGGACAACCAGTTTTTGATACAGGATACACACTCCTAGAACTCAGGTCAAAAGTGAAACTCTGACTCATTGAAGGAGCATAACAGTTGAATATGATCTGCACTGGAAGGTAAGGGGCGGAGTCAATCAATCAATGTTTATTTATATAGCCCTCAATCACAAGTGTCTCAAAGAGCTGCATAAGCCAGAACGATATCCTCGGTTCAGAGCCCACATAAGGGCAAGGAAAAACTCACAACCCAGTGGGATGTCAATGAGAATGACTATGAGAAACCTTGGAGAGGACTGCAGATGTGGGTGACCCCCCCTCGCCCCCCTCTCTAGGGGAGACCGGATGCAGTGGATGTCGAGTGGGTCTAACAAAATATTGTGAACGTCCAGTCCATAGTGGATCTAACATAATAGTGAGAGTCCAGTCCATAGTAGATCTAACATAATAGTGAGAGTCCAGTCCATAGTGGATCTAACATAATAGTGAGAGTCCAGTCCATAGTGGATCTAACATAATAGTGAGAGTCCAGTCCATAGTGGATCTAACATAATAGTGAGAGTCCAGTCCATAGTGGATCTAACATAATATTGTGAACGTCCAGTCCATAGTGGATCTAACATAATAGTGAGAGTCCAGTCCATAGTGGATCTAACATAATAGTGAGAGTCCAGTCCATAGTGGTTCTAACATAATATTGTGAGAGTCCAGTCCATAGTGGATCTAACATAATAGTGAGAGTCCAGTCCATAGTGGATCTAACATAATAGTGAGAGTCCAGTCCATAGTGGATCTAACATAATAGTGAGAGTCCAGTCCATAGTGGATCTAACATAATAGTGAGAGTCCAGTCCATAGTGGATCTAACATAATAGTGAGAGTCCAGTCCATAGTGGATCTAACATAATAGTGAGAGTCCAGTACATAGTGGATCGAACATACTATTGTGAACGTCCAGTCCATAGTGGATCTAACATAATAGTGAGAGTCCAGTCCATAGTGGATCTAACATAATAGTGAGAGTCCAGTCCATAGTGGGTCTAACATAATATTGTGAACGTCCAGTCCATAGTGGATCTAACATAATAGTGAGAGTCCAGTCCATAGTGGATCTAACATAATAGTGAGAGTCCAGTCCATAGTGGATCTAACATAATAGTGTGAGAGTCCAGTCCATAGTGGATCTAACATAATAGTGAGAGTCCAGTCCATAGTGGATCTAACATAATAGTGAGAGTCCAGTCCATAGTGGATCCAACATAATAGTGAGAGTCCAGTCCATAGTGGATCTAACATAATAGTGTGAGAGTCCAGTCCATAGTGGATCTAACATAATAGTGAGAGTCCAGTCCATAGTGGATCTAACATGATAGTGAAAGTTCAGTCCATAGTGGATCTAACATAATAGTGAGAGTCCAGTCCATAGTGGATCTAACATAATAGTTCAAGTTCAGTCCATAGTGGATCTAACATAATAGTGAGAGTCCAGTCCATAGTGGATCTAACATAATAGTGAGAGTCCAGTCCATAGTGGATCTAACATAATAGTGTGAGAGTCCAGTCCATAGTGGATCTAACAAAATATTGTGAGAGTCCAGTCCATAGTGGATCTAACATAATAGTGTGAGAGTCCAGTCCATAGTGGATCTAACATAATAGTGAGAGTCCAGTCCATAGTGGATCTAACATGATAGTGAAAGTTCAGTCCATAGTGGATCTAACATAATAGTGAGAGTCCAGTCCATAGTGGATCTAACATAATAGTTAAAGTTCAGTCCATAGTGGATCTAACATAATAGTGAGAGTCCAGTCCATAGTGGATCTAACATAATAGTGAGAGTCCAGTCCATAGTGGATCTAACATAATAGTGTGAGAGTCCAGTCCATAGTGGATCTAACAAAATATTGTGAGAGTCCAGTCCATAGTGGATCTAACATAATAGTGTGAGAGTCCAGTCCATAGTGGATCTAGCATAATAGTGTGAGAGTCCAGTCCATAGTGGATCTAACATAATAGTGTGAGAATCCAGTCCATAGTGGATCTAACATAATATTGTGAGAGTCCAGTTCATAGTGGATCTAACATAATAGTATGAGAGTCCAGTCTATAGTGGATTTAACATAATAGTGGGATTCCAGTCCATAGTGAGGCCAGCAGGAGACCATCTAGAGCGGAGACGGGTCAGCAACACAGAGACGTCCCCAACCGATACACAAGCGAGCGGACCACCCCGGATCCCGACTCTGGTCAGCCAGCACTTCATCCAAGGCCACCAGACCTGTCCCCCCTTCCACAAGGGAAAGGGGGACAGAGTAGTCCTGTGCATGGAGGCCCAGTATTTGGTGCTCTGCCACCGGCCAAGGTTATCCATAAAAGTGGGGCAAGGAGCAAAAAGTCCGGTGGCTTTTCTTATACAAGAACCACTGTTGAGCGTCCCTGCCAGTTGGTCCAAACTCATGTTTGACAAGGCGAGGGTGCGGCGTTGCTCAACTGTGCTGGCGGGCTTCTTGCGGGACATCGATTCAACCCCCGCCTGGTGGAACCCCAACGCCACCAGCGTGATGGAAGAGCAGAGGTCAACCCCTCTCCTCCGAGCCACCGGGTGTTGCCGACTCCCAATTAAACCACCGCGATGTCCCCCATCGACAAGGTCGCCGGGACTCGAATCGGAGACATGTGTAGCGACGTCGGGGGGGGGGGAAGTGAGAGGAAAGGAGGAAAAAGAAGAGGGGATAGATTAGAGAGACAGAAGGAAAAGCAGTATTAATATTCACAGACTCCCTGTGCTTCCTAAATATTTTATTACTTCCAGCTGTTTGATGTTAAGGAGACTCACCAGAGAGACCACCACACACACACACACACACACACACACACACACACACACACACACACACTCTTGTACTTCTTACCTTCTTGAGACCCCCGAAAAATGCCTACCTCTTTAGGACCACCTTTTCTGGATATATAAAGATTTGTATTGACAACATTAATAATACATACAAACGAACATAAAAAAGCTTGTTGTGAAAAATGAGTTGGAATTTCACAAGAAAAAAGGTCACAATTTTACAACAAAAACTGAGAATTTTGGCAGTATTAATTATCGAAGTCCAAATTTTACTCAACGCAAGTCAAAGTTTTACACTAAAAACTGAACATTTGTGCAATGTTATGATAAAAGTTGGAATTTTACTCGATAACAGTCGCAGTTTTACAAGAAAGGCTTAAAATTTGGCCAATTTTATGAAAAGAGTCATCATTTTACTCAACCAAAGTCACAATTTTTTAAGAAAACTTTTAAAATGTTTGCAAGGTTTCAAAAAACAATCAGAATTTTACTTGGCAAAATTACGACAAAAGTCGGAATTTTACTAAAAACATATCACTATTTCTCAAGAAAAACCAAGAAATTGTTAATATTGTGATACAAGTCAGAATTTTATATGACACATTTCACCATTTTGCATTAAAAAGTGACAATTTTAAAATTTTTCAAGAAATAATTTTACCAACAAATATTGCAATATTACAGAAACAGAAAAAATATGACAAATTGTTTTACTCAACAAAAGTCACAATTTTACAAGAAAACTGTAAAAATGTTGGCCATATTATATTAATCGGCATTTCACTTTATGACAAAAGTCATAATTTTACTAAAAAAAGTCACTATTGTACAAAGAACAACAAAATAATTGGCAATATTGTGATAAAAGTCAGAAATGCAAATGACAAATGTTGCCATTTTGCATTAAGTAATAATTTTACATTAAAAAAGTCATAATTTTACATAAAACAGTCATAATTTTACATTAAAAAGTCATAATTTTAGGAGAAAATATTGCAATTATACAAAAACAGAAAGAATATGAAAAAATTGTTCCCAATTTTATAAGAAAAAAAGTTTTGAGAAAAAGACTGCTTTTAGTTCATTTATTTTATTTTTGGATTTTTTTTTTGTTTCTAATTGGTTTTTAATCGTCATTATTTTGTGATGAGGTGGCGTCTTGTCCAGGCTGTACGCCGCCTTCCGCCCAAAAGCAGCTGAGATGATCTCCAGCACCCCCTGCCACCCCAAAAAGGGACAAGCGGTAGAAAATGGATGGATGGATCTTCATTATTTACTTCAAGTTATTACAGTACGTGTCATGTTTTGTTTACTTATGTTCTGTTAGTTTTGGACTACCTTAGTTCCTGTTTTGTGCACTTCTGGGTTTGTTTTGGTTACCATGGGTACTACTTGGTTTCACCTGCCTCTGATTAGCGTTCAACACGTTCACCTGCTGCCGAGCACTGATCAGAGAGCTATTTATTCACGTTGCTTTTAAATTAATTTTATCCGAAAGGGAGCATTTTAATGACAGTGACAGTGTGTCTCTATATACATATATATATATTTATTTATTTTAATAAATTTTGGCCAAAGGGGGCGCATTTAGATTTTTCTTACACACACTTGTTATTTCATATGTTGACCAGAGGAGGAGCACTTCACATTTTTTACACACACATGTTATTTCATATGTTGTCCAGAGGAGGAGCACTTCACATTTTTTACACACACATGTTATTTCATATGTTGACCAGAGGGGGAGCACTTTTAAAACCGACACACAGTCAATTTGAAAAAAATCCCTGCTTTTTTAGATCCCCCTCATTTTGATAGTTTTCACCACCTGGGGTGCAAATGAGACATTCTCTATTACAGTTGTTCTCAAACTTTTTTCAGTGATGTACCCCCTGTGAACATTTGTTTAAATCAAGTTTTTGGGTTGAAAAAAAGAGATAAAGAAGTAAAATACAGCACTATGTCATCAGATTCTGATTTATTAAATTGAATAACAGTGCAAAATATTGCTCATTTGTAGTGGTCTTTCTTCAACTATTTGGAAAAAAAGATATAAAAATAAGTAAAAACTTGTTGAAAAGTAAACAAGTGGTTCAATTATAAATGCAGATTTCTCCACATAGAAGTAACTTTATTCTAAACATTTCTCCACAAAAAAGACATCTTTAACATCAATATTTATGGAACATGTCCACAAAAATCTACACTGAATATTGCATTGCTGTATTTCTTTTCACACTTTATGAACTTACATTCATATTTTGTTGAAGTATTATTCAATAAATATACATATAAAGGATTTTTGAATATTTGCTGTTTTTAGAATATTTTAAAAATGTCACGTACCCCTTGGCTTACCTTGAAGTACCCCCATTTGAGAACCACTGCTCTATTAGATGCAACTGTAAGGCAGGTGTCAAATTCTTACATACATTTGTGGAGACTATTGGGCTCTTGCCTACCTATTTACTCTTTGCGCACTTCCTGGTCACGTGACCGCCACAGTCCAATCAGCTGTGGTTATATGCCGGTAGCTGGAAATGACTGGTATGCTCTTGAACTGTTTACTCTTCGGGAGCTCGGTGTACTCTCCCTCGTCACGTGACCGCCGCAGTCCAATGAGTGGCTGGCAGGAAGTAGCCAGGAGACAGGAAGTGAGATGATTGTATTTCTGCTGGAAGTAGCTTTTAAATCTCGCTTTCACCTGAAATATTTTGCTGACGGATTTTAAACTACATGCCTATTTGTAACTTTACAGAGCCGACTTCCAGTGCCGGATTCTTTGTCATGAAGCTGTTTTTGACTGTAGAAGCCGAGTTGGTGAGTCCATATTTATGACAATAGCACTTTAAGCATGAATCTTTCTTCATTGCAACATCTTTCTGGCATATTCTCAATCCTCCATATAAAAGGTTTATGACTTCAACTAATGATCACAATGGTGTATTGAATGTACTTTTATATGTGTTTAGATCACGGGTAGGGAACCTATGGCTCTCGAGCCAGATGTGGCTCTTTTGATGACTGCATCTGGCTCTCAAGAAAAATCTTAGCTGACATTGCTTAACACGATAAGTAATGTAGTCAGTTGGAAGCGTGTCTTAATGAAATTAAACAATGGATGTCCGCTAACTTTTTGCAACTTAATGCCAAAAAAACGGAAATGCTGATTATCGGTCCTGCTAGACACCGACCTCTATTTAATAATACAACTTTAACATTTGACAACCAAATAATAAAACAAGGTGACTCTGTAAAAAATCTGGGTATTATCTTCGACCCAACTCTCTCCTTTGAGTCACACATTAAAAGCGTTACTAAAACGGCCTTCTTTCATCTCCGTAATATCGCTAAAATTCGCTCCATTTTGTCCACTAAAGACGCCGAGATCATTATCCATGCGTTTGTTACGTCTCGTCTCGATTACTGTAACGTATTATTTTCGGGTCTCCCCATGTCTAGCATTAAAAGATTACAGTTGGTACAAAATGCGGCTGCTAGACTTTTGACAAGAACAAGAAAGTTTGATCATATTACGCCTGTACTGGCTCACCTGCACTGGCTTCCTGTGCACTTAAGATGTGACTTTAAGGTTTTACTACTTACGTATAAAATACTACACGGTCTAGCTCCAGCCTATCTTGCCGATTGTATTGTACCGTATGTCCCGGCAAGAAATCTGCGTTCAAAAGACTCCGGCTTATTAGTGATTCCTAGAGCTCAAAAAAAGTCTGCGGGCTATAGAGCGTTTTCCGTTCGGGCTCCAGTACTCTGGAATGCCCTCCCGGTAACAGTTCGAGATGCTACCTCAGTAGAAGCATTTAAGTCTCATCTTAAAACTCATCTGTATACTCTAGCCTTTAAATAGACCTCCTTTTTAGACCAGTTGATCTGCCGCTTCTTTTCTTTCTCCTATGTCCCCCCCTCCCTTGTGGAGGGGGTCCGGTCCGATGACCATGGATGAAGTACTGACTGTCCAGAGTCGAGACCCAGGATGGACCGCTCGTCGGGACCCAGGATGGACCGCTCGCCTGTATAAGTTGGGGACATCTCTACGCTGCTGATCCGCTTGAGATGGTTTCCTGTGGACGGGACTCTCACTGCTGTCTTGGAGCCACTATGGATTGAACTTTCACAGTATCATGTTAGACCCGCTCGACATCCATTGCTTTCGGTCCCCTAGAGGGGGGGGGGGGTTGCCCACATCTGAGGTCCTCTCCAAGGTTTCTCATAGTCAGCATTGTCACTGGCGTCCCACTGAATGTGAATTCTCCCTGCCCACTGGGTGTGAGTTTTCCTTGCCCTTTTGTGGGTTCTTCCGAGGATGTTGTAGTCGTAAGGATTTGTGCAGTCCTTTGAGACATTTGTGATTTGGGGCTATATAAATAAACATTGATTGATTGATTGAAGTAATGAATAATTTATCCAACGCCCTTGGCGCGACTCCCTGAGGGGTGATGGACGGCTGGGCAGTGCCTCAAGATCTGCAGCCCGCCACCCTAGCCCCCACTCCCTCCCCTATGTTGCAAGTCTGGAGTTGTATGTTGTCATACGTATATATGCTTTTTGTTCTATAGTTTTTTCCCATAGCTGTTCTGTGAACCTAACACTGTTTGTTTGTCTAATCAAATAAATCAGTCAATTAACAAAGATGTGTTGTTCTTGGACAATAACAATACCTACTTAGCTACCTGATTTCGTTGGTAATCACAGTGTCAAAATATCCGTTTTCTACTACACCTGTTCAAGAAGTTGCATTCATGGTAAGAAGTATTTTATTTATTATTGGTTAGCTTCAGAATAACAATGTTAATTAAGAATAATAAGAGACCTACAATAGTCTAAAAATGTTGGTCTTACTAAAAAAAAAATGCAGGCATTTAGTTATATTCAGTGTTAAAAAAATATTGTATGGCTCTCACGGAAATACATTTTAAAATATTTGGCTTTAATGGCTCTCTCAGCCAAAAAGGTTCCCGACCCCTGGTTTAGATGATAAAAACATTTAGTGCTGCTTCGTGTAGGTCGTAATTATGCTGCTAATGGTTATTTTAGCAAGTTTATTGCATATTGTGATTCTGATATGTTTATTGATTTATATTGTACAATATTGAAGAAAGAACTAGAAATTATTGAGAATATATATATTTATATAGAATACTAATAATATATTATTGAATAATACTTGATAATGTATTTTGGAATAACATATTATGAATACTTGATAATGCAATTAGTGTTATTTAAGGAAGATTATTTGTGTACACATGGATTTATAAGAATGGTTCTGGTTCTTACACAGGCCAGGCTTCTCTTTCTGATGGCGAGCTAAGGAAAAGAAGCATCTAGTCCAAGGATCAGTTTTGGAAGATTCCAGCCAGGAAGCTCACCACCTGCTTTGTCTGGGCTGGTAGGAGACTCTCCAGCCAACCTTTTACACATGTTCACCTTTACCTGCAGCACATGGACTGTACTGCCATCCTTTTTTCCAAGAACTATAATCTGAATTGAGATTTGAACAAGATCCAGAGACACTGATTAGTTTAAATGGAATTGTATATATGTATATAGTACTTATGTTTTTTTTTCAAATTGCTTTCATGTTAAATGGCCATTCAACTCATTGTGTATATATATATATATATATATATATATATATATATATATATATATATGCTGTCCATCACTAATTCTCTAATACACAGTGTCAACCAAACTACAATTCAAGCTCTATCTACAAGTTGAAACTAGTCTTCTGTTCCATGCCCATAACACCCCATATATATATGTGTATATATATATATATATATATATATATATATATATATATATATATATATATATGTGTGTGTGTGTGTGTGTGTGTGTGTATGTATGTGTGTATGTGTATATATATATATATATATATATATATATATATATATATATATATATATATGTGTGTGTGTGTGTGTGTGTATGTATGTGTGTATGTGTATATATATATATATATATATATATATATATATATATATATATATATATATTACATTGATGTGTAGCACGTATAGATTACACAATGGTTTTTTTCCGTATTGGGACCATGATTTATGTCCTAACTTGTTCACTGGTCCTCATATGGATGAAACTTTTCCTTGTTGATGTCTCAAGAAGGGTAGAAATACAAGAACACACACACACACACAATACCATCCATCCATTTCCTACCGCTTATTCCCTTTCGGGGTCGCGGGGGGCGCAGGCGCCTATCTCAGCTACAATCGGACACAATACCAACTCACACAAAGAACTACCAGTCACAAAGAGCCTCACATTGCAAACACACCCTGGCGGGCGCTTACGTTTCCACGTGGGATAGCTGGAGGAGACACAACTAAGGCCACAAACAGTCAATTTGAAAAAATCCCTCCTTTTTGGGACCAAGGGTGTAAATGAGACATTCTCTATCCGATGCAATGATTTTCTATATTGGAACCATGATTTATGTCCTAACTTCTTTACCGGTCCTCATATGGACGGAACGATAACCTTGTTGATGTCTCAAGGAGGAGACCCTGCCCCAAGTGGAGGAGTTCAAGTACCTAGGAGTCTTGTTCACGAGTGGGGGAAGAGTGGATCGTGAGATCGACAGGCCGATCGGTGCGGCGTCTTCAGTAATGCGGACGTTGTATCGATCCGTTGTGGTGAAGAAGGAGCTGAGCCGGAAGGCAAAGCTCTCAATTTACCGGTCGATCTACGTTCCCATCCTCACCTATGGTCATGAGCTTTGGGTCATGACCGAAAGGATAAGATCACGGGTACAAGCGGCCCAAATGAGTTTCCTCCGCCGGGTGGCGGGGCTCTCCCTTAGAGATAGGGTGAGAAGCTCTGCCATCCGGGGGGAACTCAACGTAAAGCCGCTGCTCCTCCACATCGAGAGGAGCCAGATGAAGTGGTTCGGGCATCTGGTCAGGATGCCACCCGAACGCCTCCCTAGGGAGGTGTTTAGGGCACGTCCAGCTGGTAGGAGGCCACGGGGAAGACCCAGGACACGTTGGGAAGACTATGTCTCCCGGCTGGCCTGGGAACGCCTCGGGATCCCCCGGGAAGAGCTAGACGAAGTGGCTGGAGATAGGGAAGTCTGGGCTTCCCTGCTTAGGCTGCTGCCCCCGCGACCCGACCTCGGATAAGCGGAAGATGATGGATGGATGGATGGATGGATGTCTCAAGAAGGGTAGAAATACAACAACAACAACAACACACACACAAACACACACACACACACACACTAATTAAAATGGATAAATGCATCACAAAGTCAAATGCAAGTAAATACCAACTCGCACCAAGAACTCCCAGTCACAAAGAGTCTCGCATTTAACTTAACAGGCAGCAAACACACCCAGGCGGGCGCTCACGTTTGCACCTGCGACAGCTGGATGAGACACAACTAAGGCCGCAAACAGTCCATTTGAAATAAATCTATCGGATGCAATGGTTTTCTGTATTGGGACCATGATTTATGTCTAACTTCTTCACCGGTCCTCATATGGACGGAACTTTTTCCTTGTTGATGTCTCAAGAAGGGTAGAAATACAAGAACACACACACACTAATAAAAATGGATAAATGCATCACAAAGTCAAATGCAAGTAAATACCAACTCGCACCAAGAACTCCCAGTCACAAAGAGCCTCACATTTAACTTAACAGGCAGCAAACACACCCAGGCGGGCGCTCACGTTTACACCTGCGACAGCTGGATGAGACACAATTAAGGCCGCAGACGTTCCCGAGATAATCGCAGAGAAAAAGTAACACAAAACGACGCACACGTGCAAACGTATCGATCTGCACCAAAGATAATGTTTATTCATTTATTTACACGCTTATGTTATTCCTCCGACTGACTTTCTCTCCATGCCTGTTCCGAGGGGGAATCTTGGGGCGATTATTAATTCAGAGGGAGTCCATCTCTCCGTCGGTCCGTCTCTCACCGAGCGTCCGTCAAGGCCGACTCCTTGTCTTGTCTCGCCACATTAGACCACATTCCTGTCCTTGTCTAACGCCATGTGTCAGCAGGTCTCCCGCTCGCTCTCTGGGTTTTCCTGTCTCTTCCGGTCTTATTCAACGTCATCCTCGCCGTGTCTTTCCTCTTCTTGCGTGCCCGGTGGGATAATAAGGATGTCGGCTTCCGAAATACACGTCTGACTGCTAAGCAGTTTGTATTACAGTCGAAACTTCATTTACCAGTTTGGTTTCCAAATGTTTACGTCAGGGGTCCCCAAACTTTTTGATCCGAGGGCTGCATTGGGTTAAAAAAATTTGGCAAAGGGCCAGGGTTTTTAATATATATATATATATATATATATATATATATATATATATATAATTTGTTAGGTCATAAAAGACACAAGGAGGATATTTCATGACTACAAGCCTGTTTCGCAGGTTTCCCTGCTCTTCAGGGGATTTTCCAAAACAGTTTTCCTTGTTTTTTCCTGACCTAAAGAATATCCAGCTATACCCCGGTATTGAGCACTGCATAACAGATAAAACACAGTAGTCTTGGCTATATTTTATATATATATATATATGTCTTGATTGGATTATCCAGAGAATAGTGCTCGATACCGTGGTAGAGCGCAATATGTAGGTGTGGGAAAAAATCACCAGACTACTTCATCTTTAAAGAACTGTTTCATGAGGGGTTCCCTCAATCATCAGGAGATTTTAATGGAAGCATTCACCTACAATGGTTTATATAGAGCACAGAGTGGGTGGGTACAAGCAGGCGTAGGGGCGTGGTGATTGGCTCATGTGTTACCTAGGAGGTGTTTCCGTCTGTGGTGGCATGTTGAAATGATTTCCCTGCGCTTGTTGAGGGATGACAGATCTGGATGATACATAATAAAAAGTTTCTCTTTTAAGCATAGGTTGCATCTTTTATTACCACTGTTGTAAGGTGTGTTGGATGCAAGAATTTGCCATGTTATTGAATATTCAACATTATTGTCTTTGAGGTTCCAAATGTGTTTGCTGAGTTCTGTAGAATTCCGCAAAGTCTGGTTTCTAAAGGAGGCGGTTGTGATTATTCTGTCCCCCTATAATGTTGGATCTTGTTCTGTCTCCCTGTAATGTTGGATCCGGTTCTGTCTCCCTGTGATGTTTGATCCTGTTCTGTCTCCCTGTGATGTTTGATCCTGTTCTGTCTCCCTGTAATGTTTGATCTTGTAACGTCTCTCTGTAATGTTTGATCTTGTAACGTCTCTCTGTAATGTTTGATCTTGTAACGTCTCCCTGTGATGTTTGATCCTGTTCTGTCTCCCTGTAATGTTTGATCTTGTAACGTCTCTCTGTACTGGTTGATCCTGTTCTGTCTCCATGTAATGTTGGATCCTGTTCTGTCTCCCTGTAATGTTTGATCCTGTTCTGTCTCCCTGTAATGTTTGATCTTGTAACGTCTCTCTGTAATGTTTGATCTTGTAACGTCTCTCTGTAATGTTTGATCTTGTAACGTCTCCCTGTGATGTTTGATCCTGTTCTGTCTCCCTGTAATGTTTGATCTTGTAACGTCTCTCTGTAATGGTTGATCCTGTTCTGTCTCCATGTAATGTTGGATCCTGTTCTGTCTCCCTGTAATGTTTGGTCCTGTTCTGTCTCCCTGTGATGTTTGATTCTGTTCTGTCTCCCTGTAATGTTTGATCTTATAACGTCTCTCTGTAATGTTTGACCCTGTTCTGTCTCCCCGTAATGTTTGGTCCTGTTCTGTCTCCCTGTAATGGGACTGTGCTGAAAATTTTAATTAATTAATAAAGTATTTCTGATTTCCAGGCCGGTGTTTTATTACGTGGCGGCCAAGTTTGAGCCAACTTTTTTTTTTTTTTTTACCCTTTCGCTACTTCCCTCCCCCTCTTTTTTTTTAATGAAGCAGTATTTTTAGTGTTGTTGCCGCGGTCTCGCGGAAATTAATATGCAGTCTGAAAGTGGCGGATGCAGTCTAAAGTTGCACGGTGCTCTTATTATTTCCCTCCGTGTCTCTGGCTGTCTATCTCTGTGCCTCTGATCCATTCCCCCCCCCCCCCCCCCCCCCTCTTCCCTAGCTTGTTAATCAGCAGATTGTTAATGAAGGCCTTAGTTCAAAGACACACACACACACACATGTCGAGAGAGAGAGAGAGGGATGGCACGGAGATAGGGAGGAGTTCTGGACCAACTGTCTGTTTGTCAAAACATGTCCAGCCGTCTGTCTCTGGGCCGGTCTTCTCCTCTGATCTGAGTCCCACAATGAGCTCCCCGCCAGGACCACAACATAGCATTTGCTCTTTCGGGTTGGGCTTTCATGTTCCATTAAATGTGGGCGAGCAGACAGAGAGACAGCCATAATGGATGAGGGAGATTAATTACATGTTCCTATAACCCAGATTAATTAGTGTTATTTAAACATTGACGGTGCGAGCGGCTTGTCGAACATTTCCGCCGCCGCTGTTTTGACTTTAATGGCGGAATTGGTGTGTCGGCACGGCGGCCTGAGAGTCCTCGCATCCTTTTTTTATTTTTTTATTTCTCCCTCCTTTTCAAGTGTACATCAACCCCGCTGGCATGGAAAATTGTTGTTTTGGTGTCTGTCTTTTCATGTTTATTCCTGCCCATATTAAGCTTTTGCAAGACTGAAATAATCTTCTTGACATTTATCGCTGCCTCCACCTCCCGTAGCACGGGAGAGACAAACCGCCTTGTGAGACGGCCAAAGTGGAAGTGGTCAATTTTAGAAGCACTCGCCAGTCAAAAACCCTCTCACTCCCGCTCGGCTGCAGCGGATTCCTCAAACACACAACAAAAGGGAAGGATGGCACAGAGGAGACCTCAAATATGCCCGGGCTGTTTTCTCGGGGGTGGGAGACGCACGCTAAAACCGGGCCGGGGTGGCGTAGTGCAGGGGTCCCCAAACTACGGCCCGCCAGCGTCCAAAATCCAACCCACGGGCAGTCCCAGGTTAAAATATTTCAAACTTCCCACAATTCCCACATTTTTCAACCGATTGAAACCTTCACACCTTCAACACATTAATTTCATCCTGGAAATTCAAACAACCATTTTTCAACATCCAATCAATCAATCAATCAATCAATCAATGTTTATTTATATAGCCCCAAATCACAAATGTCTCAAAGGACTGCACAAATCATTACGACTACAACATCCTCGGAAGAACCCACAAAAGGGCAAGGAAAACTCACACCCAGTGGGCAGGGAGAATTCACATCCAGTGGGACGCCAGTGACAATACTGACTATGAGAAACCTTGGAGAGGACCTCAGATGTGGGCAACCCCCCCCCTCTAGGGGACCGAAAGCAATGGATGTCGAGCGGGTCTAACATGATACTGTGAAAGTTCAATCCATAGTGGCTCCAAGACAGCAGCGAGAGTCCCGTCCACAGGAAACCATCTCAAGCGGATCAGCAGCGTAGAGATGTCCCCAACCGATACAGGCGAGCGGTCCATCCTGGGTCCCGACGAGCGGTCCATCCTGGGTCTCGACTCTGGACAGTCAGTACTTCATCCATGGTCATCGGACCGGACCCCCTCCACAAGGGAGGGGGGGACATAGGAAAAAGAAAAGAAGCGGCAGATCAACTGGTCTAAAAAGGAGGTCTATTTAAAGGCTAGAGTATACAGATGAGTTTTAAGATGAGACTTCAAAAATTCACGCTAGTTTTCACGCTATAACCTTGTGTTATTCCAGCTCTCACGCTGAAGATTTGTTTTTCTGTTTTTGTGTGCCTTCCAGCCAGATTTAGTTTGTCTTTTACTATTCCTAGCTTTTATGCTAGCGTCCTTTGTTTGTTGTATTTTACTAGCTCCAGCATTTTTGTTATATAGCTCTTTTTGTTATTTAGATAAATCTGTTTATCTTACGGGCTTCACGGTGGCAGAGGGGTTAGTGCGTCTGCCTCACAATACGAAGGTCCTGCAGTCCTGGGTTCAAATCCAGGCTCGGGATCTTTCTGTGTGGAGTTCGCATGTTCTCCCCGTGAATGCGTGGGTTCCCTGCAGGTACTCCGGCTTCCTCCCACCTCCAAAGACATGCACCTGGGGATAGGCCCCTCCCACATCCAATCAATCAATCAATCAATCAATCAATGTTTATTTATATAGCCCCAAATCACAAATGTCTCAAAGGACTGCACAAATCATTACGACTACAACATCCTCGGAAGAACCCACAAAAGGGCAAGGAAAACTCACACCCAGTGGGCAGGGAGAATTCACATCCACTGGGACGCCAGTGACAATGCTGACTATGAGAAACCTTGGAGAGGACCTCAGATGTGGGAACCCCCCCCCCCCTCTAGGGGACCGAAAGCAATGGATGGGGAGCGGGTCTAACATGATACTGTGAAAGTTCAATCCATAGTGGCTCCAACACAGCCGTGAGAGTTCAGTTCAAAGCGGATCCAAGACAGCAGCGAGAGTCCCGTCCACAGGAAACCATCCCAAGCGGAGGCGGATCAGCAGCGTAGAGATGTCCCCAACCGATACACAGGCGAGCGGTCCATCCTGGAGCTCGACTCTGGACAGCCAGTACTTCATCCATGGTCATCGGACCGGACCCCCTCCATAAGGGAGGGGGGGACATAGGAGAAAAAGAAAAGAAGCGGCAGATCAACTGGTCTAAAAAGGAGGTGTATTTAAAGGCTAGAGTATACAGATGAGTTTTAGGGTGAGACTTAAATGCTTCTACTGAGGTAGCATCTCAAACTGTTACCGGGAGGGCATTTTTCAACATTCAACAAATTTCCAGAAATTCCATTTTTTTTCCAATCTTTTTTTAGTGCCATGACCCCTTTGACATTTTTCAACCTATTCAAACTATTCCAACATCAACACATTCCACTTATCCTGGAACTTAAAACTATCATTTTTCAAGTTAAAAAAATTCCAGGAATTCCCTGAATTCCCGTTTTTTCAAGCCCTTTTTTTCTGTCGACTACTCCTTCCACATTTTTCAACCCACTTCAACCGTTCCACCATCCAAACATTCCTCAAAAAAATCCCATTTTTCCCGCAATTCCAGGAATTCTGTAATACCTTTTCCCGATTAGAAATGTTACTACTTCAACATTTCTCTACGGATTTTAAAAATTCCAACACCAACTTGTTTAGAACATTAAACATTTCTTGCATGTTCCAAAAAAAAAAAAATTCCTTCTTTTCCCGAACTTCCCAAATGTCAATGAAATTTCCATTGAAATAAATGGGACATTTTTCAAAGTTCCACAACGCCCACATTTTTAATCCCATTCAAACCATTCCAAATATTCAGCCTGTTCAGGACTTGTGTGCTCCCTTTCAACAATTATTAAAACAAGTCCCAGATTTCCTACAAGTGCCAGATTTCCTACAATTCCCAGTTTTTAGAGATATTTTTAGAGAGATTTTTAGAGACATTTTTAGAGGGATTTCCTACAATTTTACAATTTTTAGAGAGATTTCCTACAATTCCCAGTTTTTAGAGACATTTTCCCCCATTCATAATGAATCATCCATTTTTCAAACTTCCCACAATTCCCACATTTTTCAACCGATTGAAACCTTCACACCTTCAACACATTAATTTCATCCTGGAAAATCAAACAACCATTTTTCAACATTCAACAAATTTCCAGGAATTCCAGTTTTTTTCCAATCTTATTTTTAGTGCCATGACCCCTTTGATGGTTTTCAACCTATTCAAACTATTCCAACATCAACACATTCCACTTATCCTGGAATTTGAAAGTATCGTTTTTCAAGTTAAAAAAATTCCAGGAATTCCCTGAATTCCCGTTTTTTCAAACCCTTTTTTCACCCTTTTTTCTGTCGACTACTCCTTCCACATTTTTCAACCCACTTCAACCGTTCCACCATCCAAACATTCCTCAAAAAAAATCCTATTTTTCCCGCAATTCCAGGAATTCTGTAATACCATTTCCCGATTAAAAATGTTACTACTTCAACATTTCTCTACGGATTTTAAAAATTCCAACACCAACTTGTTTAGAACATGAAACATTTCTTGCATGTTCCAAAAAAAATAAAAAATTCCTTCTTTTCCCGAACTTCCCAAATGTCAATGAAATTTCCATTGAAATAAATGGGACATTTTTCAAAGTTCCACAACGCCCACATTTTTAATCCCATTCAAACCATTCCAAATATTCAGCCTGTTCAGGACTTGTGTGCTCCCTTTCAACAATTATTAAAACAAGTCCCAGATTTCCTACAAGTGCCAGATTTCCTACAATTCCCAGTTTTTAGAGATATTTTTAGAGAGATTTTTAGAGACATTTTTAGAGAGATTTCCTACAATTTTACAATTTTTAGAGAGATTTCCTACAATTCCCAGTTTTTAGAGACATTTTCCCCATTCATAATGAATCATCCATTTTTCAAACTTCCCACAATTCCCACATTTTTCAACCGATTGAAACCTTCACACCTTCAACACATTAATTTCATCCTGGAAAATCAAACGACCATTTTTCAACATTCAACAAATTTCCAGGAATTCCAGTTTTTTTCCAATCTTATTTTTAGTGCCATGACCCCTTTGATGGTTTTCAACCTATTCAAACTATTCCAACATCAACACATTCCACTTATTCTGGAATTTGAAACGATCATTTTTCAAGTTGAAAAAATTCCAGGAATTCCCGGAATTCCTGTTTTTTAAAACCCCTTTTTTCACCCTTTTTTCTGTCGACTACTCCTTCCACATTTTTCAACCCACTTCAACCGTTCCACCATCCAAACATTCCTCAAAAAAAACAAAATTTTCCCGCAATTCCAGGAATTCTGTAATACCTTTTCCCGATTAAAAATGTTACTACTTCAACATTTCTCTACGGATTTTAAAAATTCCAACACCAACTTGTTTAGAACATTAAACATTTCTTGCATGTTCCAAAAAAAAAAAATTCCTTCTTTTCCCGAACTTCCCAAATGTCAATGAAATTTCCATTGAAATAAATGGGACATTTTTCAAAGTTCCACAACGCCCACATTTTTAATCCCATTCAAACCATTCCAAATATTCAGCCTGTTCAGGACTTGTGTGCTCCCTTTCAACAATTATTAAAACAAGTCCCAGATTTCCTACAAGTGCCAGATTTCCTACAATTCCCAGTTTTTAGAGATATTTTTAGAGAGATTTTTAGAGACATTTTTAGAGAGATTTCCTACAATTTTACAATTTTTAGAGAGATTTCCTACAATTCCCAGTTTTTAGAGACATTTTCCCCCATTCATAATGAATCATCCATTTTTCAAACTTCCCACAATTCCCACATTTTTCAACCGATTGAAACCTTCACACCTTCAACACATTAATTTCATCCTGGAAATTCAAACAACCATTTTTCAACATTCAACTAATTTCCAGGAATTCCATTTTTTTCTCCAATCTTTTTTTTAGTGCCATGACCCCTTTGATAGTTTTCAACCTATTCAAACTATTCCAACATCAACACATTCCACTTATCCTGGAATTTGAAAGTATCGTTTTTCAAGTTAAAAAAATTCCAGGAATTCCCTGAATTCCCGTTTTTTCAAACCCTTTTTTCACCCTTTTTTCTGTCGACTACTCCTTCCACATTTTTCAACCCACTTCAACCGTTCCACCATCCAAACACTCCTCAAAAAAATCAAATTTTTCCCGCAATTCCAGGAATTCTGTAATACCTTTTCCCGATTAAAAATGTTACTACTTCAACATTTCTCTACGGATTTTAAACATTCCAACACCAACTTGTTTAGAACATTAAACATTTCTTGCATGTTCCAAAAAAAAAAAAAAATTCCTTCTTTTCCCGAACTTCCCAAATGTCAATGAAATTTCCATTGAAATAAATGGGACATTTTTCAAAGTTCCACAACGCCCACATTTTTAATCCCATTCAAACCATTCCAAATATTCAGCCTGTTCAGGACTTGTGTGCTCCCTTTCAACAATTATTAAAACAAGTCCCAGATTTCCTACAAGTGCCAGATTTCCTACAATTCCCAGTTTTTAGAGAGATTTTTAGAGACATTTTTGGAGAGATTTCCTACAATTTTACAATTTTTAGAGAGATTTCCTACAATTCCCAGTTTTTAGAGACATTTTCCCCCATTCATAATGAATCATCCATTTTTCAAACTTCCCACAATTCCCACATTTTTCAACCGATTGAAACCTTCACACCTTCAACACATTAATTTCATCCTGGAAATTCAAACAACCATTTTTCAACATTCAACAAATTTCCAGGAATTCCAGTTTTTTTCCAATCTTTTTTTTAGTGCCATGACCCCTTTGATGGTTTTCAACCTATTCAAACTATTCCAACATCAACACATTCCACTTATCCTGGAATTTGAAACTATCGTTTTTCAAGTTAAAAAAATTCCAGGAATTCCCTGAATTCCCGTTTTTTCAAACCCTTTTTTCGCCCTTTTTTCTGTCGACTACTCCTTCCACATTTTTCAACCAGCTTCAACCGTTCCACCATCCAAACATTCCTCAAAAAAAACAAAATTTTCCCGCAATTCCAGGAATTCTGTAATACCTTTTCCCGATTAAAAATGTTACTACTTCAACATTTCTCTACGGATTTTAAAAATTCCAACACCAACTTGTTTAGAACATTAAACATTTCTTGCATGTTCCAAAAAAAAAAAATTCCTTCTTTTCCCGAACTTCCCAAATGTCAATGAAATTTCCATTGAAATAAATGGGACATTTTTCAAAGTTCCACAACGCCCACATTTTTAATCCCATTCAAACCATTCCAAATATTCAGCCTGTTCAGGACTTGTGTGCTCCCTTTCAACAATTATTAAAACAAGTCCCAGATTTCCTACAAGTGCCAGATTTCCTACAATTCCCAGTTTTTAGAGATATTTTTAGAGAGATTTTTAGAGACATTTTTAGAGAGATTTCCTACAATTTTACAATTTTTAGAGAGATTTCCTACAATTCCCAGTTTTTAGAGACATTTTCCCCCATTCATAATGAATCATCCATTTTTCAAACTTCCCACAATTCCCACATTTTTCAACCGATTGAAACCTTCACACCTTCAACACATTAATTTCATCCTGGAAATTCAAACAACCATTTTTCAACATTCAACTAATTTCCAGGAATTCCATTTTTTTCTCCAATCTTTTTTTTAGTGCCATGACCCCTTTGATAGTTTTCAACCTATTCAAACTATTCCAACATCAACACATTCCACTTATCCTGGAATTTGAAAGTATCGTTTTTCAAGTTAAAAAAATTCCAGGAATTCCCTGAATTCCCGTTTTTTCAAACCCTTTTTTCACCCTTTTTTCTGTCGACTACTCCTTCCACATTTTTCAACCCACTTCAACCGTTCCACCATCCAAACACTCCTCAAAAAAATCAAATTTTTCCCGCAATTCCAGGAATTCTGTAATACCTTTTCCCGATTAAAAATGTTACTACTTCAACATTTCTCTACGGATTTTAAACATTCCAACACCAACTTGTTTAGAACATTAAACATTTCTTGCATGTTCCAAAAAAAAAAAAAAATTCCTTCTTTTCCCGAACTTCCCAAATGTCAATGAAATTTCCATTGAAATAAATGGGACATTTTTCAAAGTTCCACAACGCCCACATTTTTAATCCCATTCAAACCATTCCAAATATTCAGCCTGTTCAGGACTTGTGTGCTCCCTTTCAACAATTATTAAAACAAGTCCCAGATTTCCTACAAGTGCCAGATTTCCTACAATTCCCAGTTTTTAGAGAGATTTTTAGAGACATTTTTGGAGAGATTTCCTACAATTTTACAATTTTTAGAGAGATTTCCTACAATTCCCAGTTTTTAGAGACATTTTCCCCCATTCATAATGAATCATCCATTTTTCAAACTTCCCACAATTCCCACATTTTTCAACCGATTGAAACCTTCACACCTTCAACACATTAATTTCATCCTGGAAATTCAAACAACCATTTTTCAACATTCAACAAATTTCCAGGAATTCCAGTTTTTTTCCAATCTTTTTTTTAGTGCCATGACCCCTTTGATGGTTTTCAACCTATTCAAACTATTCCAACATCAACACATTCCACTTATCCTGGAATTTGAAACTATCGTTTTTCAAGTTAAAAAAATTCCAGGAATTCCCTGAATTCCCGTTTTTTCAAACCCTTTTTTCGCCCTTTTTTCTGTCGACTACTCCTTCCACATTTTTCAACCAGCTTCAACCGTTTCACCGTCCAAACATTCCTCGAAAAATCCCTATTTTTCCGGCAATTCCTAGAATTCTGATATGTCTGCCAACAAGGTGACTCTCATGGCTAATTGGACTTGGGTCGCAAGCTCAGGTCTGATCATCCTGTAGCTGGCCGCCTCTGGAGAGGGTGTACAGTGTTAAAGGCCCAAACCCCCAGTGACCCAGAGGAACACTACTGATGATGCACACCCGTAAATTATTTTATCCTTCAGGTCTTTCATTCACATTCACTGTTCACCTGAAAGGCCACAAAGGATGCAAACACCTCATTCTGTTTTGATTTGTTTTAAGAATCTTTTTAGATGTTTTTTAGGAGTATTTTTTACATGTTTTATGGGTTTTTACGTGGTTTTGGAGTCTTAATGTGCTTTAGGGGTCTTACTATGTGTTTTAGGAGTCGTGTTATGTGTTTTAAGAGTATTTTACGTTTTAGATGTCACTGTGCATCTCTTCGGAGTCATTTTATGTGTTTTGGAGTCGTTTTTAATGTTTTACAAGTTGCTTGTTGTGTTTTTAAATGTTTTACTAGTCATTTTAATGTGTTAAGTCATTTTATGCATTTGTGTTTCGCACAAGAGGTAGAACATCTCACTCTGTGTTTTCTGGAATCTGCAATACCATTTCTCAATTAAAAATGTTACTACTTCAACATTTCTCTACGGATTTTGAAAATTCCAACACCAACTTGTTTAGATCGTTAAACATTTCTTGCATGTTCCAAAAAAAATAATCGATCAATCAATCAATCAATGTTTACTTATATAGCCCTAAATCACTAGTGTCTCAAAGGGCTGCACAAACCACCACGACATCCTCGGTAGGCCCACATAAGGGCAAGGAAAACTCACACCCAGTGGGACATCGGTGACAATAATGACCCAGTGGGACGTCGGTGACAATAATGACTATGAGAACCTTGGAGAGGAGGAAAGCAATGGATGTCGAGCGGGTCTAACATGATACTGTGAAAGTTCAATCCACAATGGATCCAACACAGTCGCGAGAGTCCAGTCCAAAGCGGATCCAACACAGCAGCGAGAGTCCCGTTCACAGCGGAGCCAGCAGGAAACCATCCCAAGCGGAGGCGGATCAGCAGCGCAGAGATGTCCCCAGCCGATACACAGGCAAGCAGTACATGGCCACCGGATCGGACCGGACCCCCTCCACAAGGGAGAGTGGGACATAGAAGAAAAAGAAGAGAAACGGCAGATCAACTGGTCTAAAAAGGGAGTCTATTTAAAGGCTAGAGTATAGAAATGAGTTTTAAGGTGAGACTTAAATGCTTCTACTTAGGTGGCATCTCGAACTGTTACCGGGAGGGCATTCCAGAGTACTGGAGCCCGAACGGAAAACGCTCTATAGCCCGCAGACTTTTTTTGGGCTTTGGGAATCACTAACAAGCCGGAGTCCTTTGAACGCAGATTTCTTGCCGGGACATATGGTACAATACAATCGGCAAGATAGGCTGGAGCTAGACCGTGTAGTATTTTATACGTAAGTAGTAAAAATTCCTTCTTTTCCCGAACTTCCCAAATTTCAACGAAATTTCCATTAAAATGATTGGGACACTTTTGGCAAGTAAACTGGATTATCAAAATAACTCGGCATTCTTTTTAGTGCGCAGGAAACACCGAGGGGGAAAAGAGGGTGGACCACATCCCAGCCAGGACCGCAAGCTGACCTCACCCTTCTTTTAACTGCACCCTATTAGTCCCTCACACCCAAAAAGGCACCAGCCAGAGCACGAGCGGACGCCAAATGGCGGCGAGAGCCTCCTGATGAATCCGAGCACCAGATTTCCCTTTTGAAGGAGGCTGGCTGTCTGTCTGTTAGAATGGTCTGTTAGTGACGGGGAGGCTCCGCAAATGTTCAAAGAGAGGCAGTGACTAAAAATAACCCTAATAAACACAGAAATACCATTTAGGCTCTGACACAAATTCCGACACATGCGTGTGCCGCCGTCCGCTTTTGGGTGCTGGAGCGGGAAAGGAGGATGATTTGCAGGATGACTCAAACGAAACCATGTGGGAAGGACTTTCTTTGAAGTGCAGCGCCTGGGTCGGGCTGTGGTGGAGACTGCGGTCGCGGCGGAATGACCAGGACGCGCCACAAGATAAGAGCCAGTCCTGACAACACGTTATCATCCACTTCCTGTTGTCTGTCCGACTTTGGGTCCTTATTTTTCGGCGGAGCTTTTTTCACCGTCAATGATGCTGTTAAGGTTTGATGTGAGCTGGTGATGCCACGTTTAAACACGTCTGTTGAGGTTTCTCGTCAGTCTGAAACCAATCCTCTTACATGTTTGGAAGGATTACACAACGTCAAGGCAGAAACCACCACTGATTTTAATTAAAAAGGTCCCCTGTTATGCAACAGTGACTTGTTTACCCTTTTGCAACATTCTATTGTTGTTACTCAGCCAGCATTTGTGGGTCTGATGGACCCCTTGCATTTTGTGGCTTTTAAGGCCTCACAATCAAACACTTTTGTGTTAAAATACTGAACAGATGTTTACCTTATCCCAATAGTCATCTGTTCAGTATTTTAACATAAAAGTGTTTGACTGGTATGATGGACTAAGTACATCATATCAAATGATGATTCTTAGTTTTTAATTCTAATTAGGGTCCAATATTCCCAAGTAGCAAAGAGAAATAAAAAAAAAACATGTAAACAAACAGCTTGGGCCTTAAGAGGTTAGATTAAATAGTAGACATACTGGATAACTTGTCTTTTAACCTTTGTGTGGTGTTCGGGTCTGTGGGACCCGTTTTCGATTTTTATTAAAAGAAAAATTATACAATTATTAAATTTTTCAAACTGAGACTCACTGGCTTTGGCTCATTTTCTGTGAAGAACATATATCAGAATACATATTTAATGACCACACACCATACACACCGCCTACACATTTCTATTACATACAAAATGTCTGGGTCCACTGGACCCAGGGCTAATAGAAGAGTGGAAATTGATATTCTGTGTAACACACACACACACACACACACACACACACACACACACACACACACACACACACACACGCACGCACACACACACACAGCAGGCCTAGACAGGGGGGGGGGGGGGGGGAACAGAGTGTAGGTACACAGAACATCACAAGGGTCAAATGTGCGAGAAAATGAGAGCAGACAGTGTTGACAAACATTGTTGCAACCTTGTGTGGGAACCGCAGGTGCAGAAACACAAAAGAAGAATCCGTGTGGGAAACTGGCGGAGAAATTTCCATGCGACGTTCATATTGTTGTTACTCAGCCAGCGTTTGTGGGTCTTAGACTTAGACTTTTTATCGTCTTTCTAATTCGAACTTTACAGTACAGACAACAATGACATTTTGTTGTAAATAAATAGATTACTGTACAGATAAATATATTGCACTTTTGCATATGCATCCAGGTTTATGGATGTATGTTTTATTGTCTTTATATTCTAGCGAGTTAATCCATTTGGGGGGGGAATTGAGGGGATTATCATGATGTGTTCAAGAGTCTTACAGCCTGAGGGAAGAAGCTGTAACAGAACCTGGAGGTTCTGCTACTGAGGCTGCAGAACCTCTTTCTGAGGCACTGCAGGCTCCAGTCCAGACCGAGATGCAGGTGGTCTCTGTAGTGCCTCTGTAGAATGTGCTGAGGATTGGGGAAGGGATCTGAGCTCTTTTCATCCCACACAAAAAGTGCATGCGCTGCTGAGCTCTTTTTACAAGAGCTCCGGCATGTAAGGACCAGGTTATACAGTATTTTCAGTGATCTGCACCTCCAGGAACTTGGTCCTGCTTACCATCTCCACCACTGTGCCGTAGATGAAGAGTGGAGCTTGGCTGGACTGGTGCTGCCGGAAGTCAACAATGATCTCCTTGGTCTTGTCGATGTTCAGGACCAGGTTCTTGGTTCTGCACCAGTCAACCAGATGTTTCACTTCCTCCCTGTAATCCATGTCGTTGTTGTGGTTAGTAGTGGACCTGGTGCAGCAGTCATGTTGTGTACTTCACAATGTGGTTAGTAGTGGACCTGGTGCAGCAGTCATGTTGTGTACTTCACAATGTGGTTAGTAGTGGACCTGGTGCAGCAGTCATGTTGTGTACTTCACAATGTGGTTAGTAGTGGACCTGGTGCAGCAGTCATGTTGTGTACTTCACAATGTGGTTAGTAGTGGACCTGGTGCAGCAGTCATGTTGTGTACTTCACAATGTGGTCAGTAGTGGACCTGGTGCAGCGGTCATGTTGTGTACTTCACAATGTGGTTAGTAGTGGACCTGGTGCAGCGGTCATGTTGTGTACTTCACAATGTGGTTAGTAGTGGACCTGGTGCAGCAGTCATGTTGTGTACTTCACAATGTGGTTAGTAGTGGACCTGGTGCAGCAGTCATGTTGTGTACTTCACAATGTGGTTAGTAGTGGACCTGGTGCAACAGTCATGTTGTGTACTTGACAATGTGGTTAGTAGTGGACCTGGTGCAGCAGTCATGTTGTGTACTTCACAATGTGGTCAGTAGTGGACCTGGTGCAACAGTCATGTTGTGTACTTGACAATGTGGTTAGTAGTGGACCTGGTGCAGCAGTCATGTTGTGTACTTCACAATGTGGTTAGTAGTGGACCTGGTGCAGCAGTCATGTTGTGTACTTCACAATGTGGTTAGTAGTGGACCTGGTGCAGCAGTCATGTTGTGTACTTCACAATGTGGTTAGTAGTGGACCTGGTGCAGCAGTCATGTTGTGTACTTCACAATGTGGTTAGTAGTGGACCTGGTGCAGCAGTCATGTTGTGTACTTCACATTGTGGTTAGTAGTGGACCTGGTGCAGCAGTCATGTTGTGTACTTCACAATGTGGTTAGTAGTGGACCTGGTGCAGCAGTCATGTTGTGTACTTCACAATGTGGTTAGTAGTGGACCTGGTGCAGCAGTCATGTTGTGTACTTCACAATGTGGTTAGTAGTGGACCTGGTGCAGCAGTCATGTTGTGTACTTCACAATGTGGTTAGTGGTGGACCTGGTGCAGCAGTCATGTTGTGTACTTCACAATGTGGTTAGTAGTGGACCTGGTGCAGCAGTCATGTTGTGTACTTCACAATGTGGTTAGTAGTGGACCTGGTGCAGCAGTCATGTTGTGTACTTCACAATGTGGTTAGTAGTGGACCTGGTGCAGCAGTCATGTTGTGTACTTCACAATGTGGTTAGTAGTGGACCTGGTGCAGCAGTCATGTTGTGTACTTCACAATGTGGTTAGTAGTGGACCTGGTGCAGCAGTCATGTTGTGTACTTCACAATGTGGTTAGTAGTGGACCTGGTGCAGCAGTCATGTTGTGTACTTCACAATGTGGGCAGTAGTGGACCTGGTGCAGCAGTCATGTTGTGTACTTTACAATGTGGGCAGTAGTGGACCTGGTGCAGCAGTCATGAGTCATCAAGGTGAACAGCAGCGGACTCAGGACTCAGCCGGTGCTCAGGTAGATGGTACTGGAGGTGTTGTTGCCCACTCTCACAGACGGGGGTCTGTCTGTGAGGAAGTCCAGCTGCCAGTTGCTTAGGAGGGTACTGAATCCAAGGGACGCCAGTTTGCTCACCAAGTGCTGTGGGATGGTGTTGAACGCCAAGCTGAAGTCCAGGAACAATATCCGCACGTGTGTGTCCTTTCCTTCCAGATCTTCTAAGCTCAGGTGTTTGCAGAGGAGATGACGTCCTCTGTGGAGCGATTAGGGCGATTAGCAAACTGGTATGGGTCAAATGCAGGGGGAAGTCTGGTATATATAGTGTGAGAGTCCAGTCCATAGTGGATCTAACATAATAGTGTGAGAGTCCAGTCCATAGTGGATCTAACATAATAGTGTGAGAGTCCAGTCCATTGTGGATCTAACATAATAGTGTGAGAGTCCAGTCCATAGTGGATCTAACATAATAGTGTGAGAGTCCAGTCCATAGTGGATCTAACATAATAGTGAGAGTCCAGTCCATAGTGGATCTAACATAATAGTGTGAGAGTCCAGTCCATAGTGGATCCAACATACTAGAGAGAGTCCAGTCCATAGTGGATCTAACATAATAGTGAGAGTCCAGTCCATAGTGGATCTAACATAATAGTGAGAGTCCAGTCCATAGTGGATCTAACATAATAGTGAGAGTCCAGTCCATAGTGGATCTAACATAATAGTGAGAGTCCAGTCCATAGTGGATCTAACATAATAGTGTGAGAGTCCAGTCCATAGTGGATCTAACATAATGGTTAGAGTCCAGTCCATAGTGGATCTAACATAATAGTGAGAGTCCAGTCCATGGTGGATCTACATAATAGTGAGAGTCCAGTCCATAGTGGATCAAACATAATAGTGAGAGTCCAGTCCATAGTAGATCTAACATAATAGTGAGAGTCCAGTCCATAGTGGATCTAACATAATAGTGAGAGTCCAGTCCATAGTGGATCTAACATAATAGTGAGAGTCCAGTCCATAGTGGATCTAACATAATAGTGAGAGTCCAGTCCATAGTGGATCTAACATAATAGTGAGAGTCCAGTCCATAGTGGATCTAACATAATAGTGAGAGTCCAGTCCAAAGTTGATCTAACATAATAGTGTGAGAGTCCAGTCCATAGTGGATCTAACATAATAGTGTGAGAGTCCAGTCCATAGTGGATCCAACATAATGGTTAGAGTCCAGTCCATACTGGATCTAACATAATAGTGAGAGTCCAGTCCATAGTGGATCTACATAATAGTGAGAGTCCAGTCCATAGTGGATCTAACATAATAGTGAGAGTCCAGTCCATAGTGGATCTAACATAATAGTGAGAGTCCAGTCCATAGTGGATCTAACATAATAGTGAGAGTCCAGTCCAAAGTTGATCTAACATAATAGTGTGAGAGTCCAGTCCATAGTGGATCTAACATAATAGTGTGAGAGTCCAGTCCATAGTGGATCTAACATAATAGTGAGAGTCCAGTCCATAGTGGATCTAACATAATAGTGAGAGTCCAGTCCATAGTGGATCTAACATAATAGTGAGAGTCCAGTCCATAGTGGATCTAACATAATAGTGAGAGTCCAGTCCAAAGTGGATCTAACATAATAGTGTGAGAGTCCAGTCCATAGTGGATCTAACATAATAGTGTGAGAGTCCAGTCCATAGTGGATCTAACATAATAGTGAGAGTCCAGTCCATAGTGGATCTAACATAATAGTGAGAGTCCAGTCCATAGTGGATATAACATAATAGTGAGAGTCCAGTCCATAGTGGATCTAACATAATAGTGAGAGTCCAGTCCATAGTAGAAGCATTTAAGTCTCACCTTAAAACTCATTTGTATACTCTAGCCTTTAAATAGATTCCCTTTTTAGACCAGTTGATCTGCTGTTTCTTTTCTTTTTCTTCTATGTCCCACTCTCCCCTGTGGAGGGGGTCCGGTCCGATCCGGTGGCCATGTACTGCTTGCCTGTGTATCGGCTGGGGACATCTCTGCGCTGCTGATCCGCCTCCGCTTGGGATGGTTTCCTGCTGGCTCCGCTGTGAACGGGACTCTCGCTGCTGTGTTGGATCCGCTTTGGACTGGACTCTCGCGACTGTGTTGGATCCATTGCGGATTGAATTTTCACAGTATCATGTTAGACCCGCTCGACATCCATTGCTTTCCTCCTCTCTAAGGTTCTCATAGTCATTATTGTCACCGATGTCCCACTGGGTGTGAGTTTTCCTTGCCCTTATGTGGGCCTACCGAGGATGTCGTGGTGGTTTGTGCAGCCCTTTGAGACACTAGTGATTTAGGGCTATATAAGTAAACATTGATTAATTGATTGATCTAACATAATAGTGAGAGTCCAGTCCATAGTGGATCTAACATAATAGTGAGAGTCCAGTCCAAAGTGGATCTAACATAATAGTGTGAGAGTCCAGTCCATAGTGGATCTAACATAATAGTGAGAGTCCAGTCCATAGTGGATCTAACATAATAGTGTGAGAGTCCAGTCCATAGTGGATCTAACATAATAGTGAGAGTCCAGTCCATAGTGGATCTAACATAATAGTGAGAGTCCAGTCCATAGTGGATCTAACATATTAGTGCGAGTCCAGTCCATAGTGGATCTAACATAATAGTGAGAGTCCAGTCCATAGTGGATCTAACATAATAGTGAGAGTCCAGTCCATAGTGGATCTAACATAATAGTGAGAGTCCAGTCCATAGTGGATCTAACATAATAGTGTGAGAGTCCAGTCCATAGTGGATCTAACATAATAGTGTGAGAGTCCAGTCCATAGTGGATCTAACATAATAGTGAGAGTCCAGTCCATAGTGGATCTACATAATAGTGTGAGTCCAGTCCAAAGTGGATCTAACATAATAGTGTGAGAGTCCAGTCCATAGTGGATCTAACATAATAGTGTGAGAGTCCAGTCCATAGTGGATCTAACATAATAGTGAGAGTCCAGTCCATAGTGGATCTAACATAATAGTGAGAGTCCAGTCCATAGTGGATCCAACATATTAGTGCGAGTCCAGTCCATAGTGGATCTAACATAATAGTGAGAGTCCAGTCCATAGTGGATCTAACATAATAGTGAGAGTCCAGTCCATAGTGGATCTAACATAATAGTGAGAGTCCAGTCCATAGTGGATCTAACATAATAGTGAGAGTCCAGTCCATAGTGGATCTAACATAATAGTGAGAGTCCAGTCCATAGTGGATCTAACATAATAGTGAGAGTCCAGTCCATAGTGGATCTAACATAATAGTGAGAGTCCAGTCCATAGTGGGGCCAGCAGGAGACCCTCACGAGTGGAGACGGGTCAGTACCACAGAGATGTCCACAACCGATGCACAGACGAGCGGTCCACCCCGGGTCCCGACTCTGGACAGCCAGCACTTCATCCATGGCCACCAGACCTGTGCCGAAAATAAAATAAACGGCAGATCAACTGGTCTGAAAAGGGAGAGGTCTTCTACTTAAAGGCAAGAGTATACAAATGAGTTTTAAGAATGGATTTAAGTCCTTCTCTAACTGTTACTGGGATTATTATTAAAATGGTCACAAAATCATGTTTCCAAGCTTGAGTTTTCTCCGCTAACAACAACATGGAGGCTCTATTCCTTCCACGTCCACCTGCTTTTTTTTTTTTTTTTTTTTCGGAGGGGGAGGCGGTAGATTTGCGGGGATATTTCAAGTAATAAAAAGACGTCTGGTTGAACTCTCAGAAGACGGAGACGAGGGAAAAAAGCAAACACGGAGGGTGAATTTGCGTGCATGCGCTCGTGTTTGTACCTTGGCGTGTGTGTGTGTGTGTGTGTGTGTGTGTGTGCGCGTGCGTGTGTGTGTGTGTGTTGTGGGTGTTTGTGCATCCTTTCTCCAGCAGGACCCCAGATCAAAACCACAAACCCACTCTCCCTCCCCATGACTCTCTTTTTTTTCCCTCTCTCTCTCTCTCTCTCTCTCTCTCTCTCTCTCTCTCTCTCTCTCTCTCTCTCTCTCTCTCTCTCTCTCTCTCTCTTTCTCCACCCCCTCTCTCATTAAAAACTGCAGGCCCCGGCTTCTAATTAAATCCCACTTGAAAAGTCTTAAAGTCGGCCTCAGATTGATTCAATTTGCATTTCTGAACAGAGAACATCGCCTAAAAGGATTAATAAATTGGATGAGGGAAAGGGAAAAAAAAAATATGGAAGGAGGGGAAAAAAACAAAAAAATAAAATAAAAAAAAACGGCTTCTTTCTGCACCACGCCGTCAGAGCTTGTGAGACAACATCCAAAGAGAAATGTCTATCCAACATATGCTCTCTCTCTCCCTCTCTCTCTCTCTCCCAGGATGCCAGCAGAGACAGGAAGTGTGCATCAGGCCTCGTGTTTGTGTGTCCTCGTCTGTGCAACACGCTCAGCGGTCCTCCGAGGCCCAGTTGGGGAGGGAACACACGCAATCCCGCTCTCTCCCGGCCTGCACTAATGACGGCGTGTGGGTATTTGTGTACGTGCCAATAAATGAGGTGGGGGTTGGCGATGGCGAGTGCGGGCTGGGTGACTTTGTTGGAGCGTGCCAGAGTGCTGAAAAGTGACAAGGAGGCGCGGTGGGAAATGGAACCTCCTCATCGCCGTCCCCGGCCCGCCTGTGTGAGCGAGGAAAAAAACAAAAAAGCAGGCCAGGCGGAGATGGAGCCCGGCCGTTGGCGAGAAGAAGACACCTACGGCAACATGTTTGGAAGTCCAAGAGAAAAGAAAAAAACCTCACACTGCCAGACTCAATTAGTGGTGTGACATGAAAATGAGCAAGGAAGACGTTCAGAACGGACCCGAAAAACAGTAAAAACGCCGGCAAAAAGGGACCGTGAGCTGGAGCCTATCCCAGGGTGCGTTGAGTCATGTGAAAAAAGGATGAACCGTATTTTCCCGACTATAAGGCGCACTTAAAATCCTTTATTTAAAAAAAAAAAAAAAAAATTGACAGTGCGCCTTATAACCCTAATGTAAGGAATAATTCTGGTTGTGCTTACCGACCTCAAAGCTATTTTATTTGGTACATAGTGAAGTGATAAGTGTGACCAGTGATGCGTGAAGACTGCAATATGATGGCAGTCACACATAAGAGTTACGTGTTAACTGCATAATGATGGCAGTCACACATAAGAGATACGTGTAGACCGCAATATGATGGCAGTCACACATAAGAGATGCGTGTAAACCGCAATATGATAGTAGTTACACACAAGAGATACGTGCGGACTGCATAATGATGGCAGTCACACATAAGAGATACGTGTAGACTGCAATATGATGGCAGTCCCACATAAGAGATACATGTAGACTGCAATGTGATGGCAGTCACACATAAGAGATACATGTAGACTGCAATGTGATGGCAGTCACACATAAGAGATACGTGTAGACTGCAATATGATGGCAGTCACACATAAGAGATATGTGTAGACTGCAATATGATGGCAGTTGAACATAAGAGATACGTGTCGACTGCAATATGATGGCAGTCACACATAAGAGATACGTGTAGACTGCAATATGATGGCAGTCACACATAAGAGATACGTGTAGACTGCAATATGATGGCAGTTGAACATAAGAGATACGTGTAGACTGCAATATGATGGCAGTCACACATAAGAGATACGTGTAGACTGCAATATGATGGCAGTCACACATAAGAGATACGTGCAGACTGCATAATGATGGCAGTCACACATAAGAGATACATGTAGACTGCAATGTGATGGCAGTCACACATAAGAGATACGTGTAGACTGCAATATGATGGCAGTCACACATAAGAGATATGTGTAGACTGCAATATGATGGCAGTTGAACATAAGAGATACGTGTAGACTGCAATATGATGGCAGTCACACATAAGAGATACGTGTCGACTGCAATATGATGGCAGTCACACATAAGAGATACATGTAGACTGCAATGTGATGGCAGTCACACATAAGAGATACGTGTAGACTGCAATATGATGGCAGTCACACATAAGAGATACGTGTAGACTGCAATATGATGGCAGTAGAACATAAGAGATACGTGTAGACTGCAATATGATGGCAGTTGAACATAAGAGATACGTGTAGACTGCAATATGATGGCAGTTGAACATAAGAGATACGTGTAGACTGCAATGTGATGGCAGTCACACATAAGAGATACGTGTCGACTGCAATATGATGGCAGTCACACATAAGAGATACGTGTAGACTGCAATGTGATGGCAGTCACACATAAGAGGTACGTGTAGACTGCAATATGATGGCAGTCACACATAAGAGATACGTGTAGACTGCAATATGATGGCAGTTGAACATAAGAGATACAAGTAGACTGCAATATGATGGCAGTTGAACATAAGAGATACGTGTCGACTGCAATATGATGGCAGTCACACATAAGAGATACGTGTAGACTGCAATATGATGGCAGTCACACATAAGAGATACCTGTAGACTGCAATATGATGGCAGTTGAACATAAGATATACGTGTAGACTGCAATATGACCCAAGTAAATAACATCAAAATTGTATATGTTCCGTTGAAAATATAGAACATTACACACAGTTCTCAAAAGTCCATGAAAATGTTTAAGTACGACTTTGGTAAGCTATGATGCCGCACTGTTCTGCATTATTATAAATCTGTGAAACCGCCGCCAAAAACGGAACATGCATCGTGAGCGAGGGTCACCAGTGGTGCTGGAGCCTATCCCAGGGTCACATTGAGTCATGTGAAAAAATAGGACTAGGATGGCAGAAGTGAGAATTGAACCTGGAACCCTCAAGTTGCTGGCACAGCTACTCTACCAACCCAGCTATAGTTCCCCAAGGTCCTGCTATACTTTGGAAGACCTGCAAGCGTGCATGTAATTCCTCAAAATGTTATAATCCTGAGACAAATGATAAATAAACTTATAGACAAATAGTTACGAACATTTCCTCTTACAAAGACATTTTGTTGAATGACCGCCATGTTTTTCTACCAATCTTCTTTAAACTTGTACACACATGAGTTTGTCAGTTCTGTGAACGTGGGGACCACATTTGGTGGTGATTCGACTGAACACCTTCAAGTTACATCAAGCTTTAAGTCCCATTTACGAGTCGAACTTTTCTGTCTTTCTCGGAAAAATAATAGCAGTCGGGATGCATGTTTTGACGTTAGCTCTCTCAAATGTATTCAGACTGTTTGACCCCTGGAGGACTGGAGTAAAATAGTCTCCAGTATCACGTTTGGTTCATCTCTGTCAAAAAAAGGTTCAAAGTTTGCAAAGGTACAGCTTGATTTTGATTTTGAAACCATAATTAATTACAAGTGGAGTACCCATGCTAGCTGTGCACAAACAAAACATGAAATGCCAACATATGCGGCCCTCTCCGACGTCCCACTGGGGTGAGTTTTTCCTTGCCGTTATCAATCAATGTTTATTTATATAGCCCCAAATCACAAATGTCTCAAAGGACTGCACAAATCATTACGACTACAACATCCTTGGAAGAACCCACAAAAGGGCAAGGAAAACTCACACCCAGTGGGCAGGGAGAATTCACATTCAGTGGGACGCCAGCGACAATGCTGACTATGAGAAACCTTGGAGAGGACCTCAGATGTGGGCAACCCCCCCCCCCTCTAGGGGACCGAAAGCAATGGATGTCGAGCGGGTCCAACATGATACTGTGAAAGTTCAATCCATAGTGGCTCCAAGACAGCAGCGAGAGTCCCGTCCACAGGAAACCATCTGAAGCGGATCAGCAGCGTAGAGATGTCCCCAACCGATACAGGCGAGCGGTCCATCATGGGTCCCGACGAGCGGTCCATCCTGGGTCTCGACTCTGGACAGTCAGTACTTCATCCATGGTCATCGGACCGGACCCCCTCCACAAGGGAGGGGGGGACATAGGAGAAAGAAAAGAAGCGGCAGATCAACTGGTCTAAAAAGGAGGTCTATTTAAAGGCTAGAGTATACAAATGAGTTTTAAGATGAGACTTAAATGCTTCTACTGAGGTAGCATCTCGAACTGTTACCGGGAGGGCATTCCAGAGTACTGGAGCCCGAACGGAAAACGCTCTATAGCCCGCAGACTTTTTTTGAGCTCTAGGAATCACTAATAAGCCGTTATGTGGGCTCTGTACCGTGGATGTTGTTGTAGCTTGCACAGCCCTTTGAGACACTTGTGATTTAGGGCTATATAAACAAACATTGATTGATTGATTGGAATGTAAATGAAGTATTGTTGACGGTTATGAACGCATATTTTAAGTGATTTACTTGTAGAATGGATCCCTCCCATTAGCTGCTTTGCTTGCCACCAGGAACAAGCTGATTGTTAAATGTTAGGAACTTTTGTCTTCTTGTTTCTCATAATGACTGTGAACGAAAATTCCAAAAGAAGTGCAGTTCCTCTTTAATATTCACTCAGAAATAACGGTCGATATAATTAACCACTGCCATTTCAGTCCTCAAGTACTTTGATGTGACGAGTAGAGTTTGGACTTGATACCTTGCACCCTTAGCCGAGAGTCGCAGGCCTCGGAGTCCCGCTGACGAAGTGACGGAGGCCCGCCGGGAAGTCGACATGGAAACATACGGCTCCGAAAAAGTGACAGCACAAACAACTTTTAGCCCAAAAAAATTGGGAAGGACGACTCGGCCAAGCGACTTCACACTCGGGTCGCCAGCAATGCGCCCGCAGAGTGCGAAGTAAAGACAGAAGGACGGCCAAACACACACAGACTCCAGCCTTTGTTGTCTCTGACGGAAAATGTGGTAGGAAATAGTACAGATAGTCATAGTCACCTTCATAAATGGGCTAGGATTGATTTTAAATTGATGAAATAGCTCATCAACTTCAATCAATATCAATCAGTCAATCAATCAATCAATCAATGTTGTATCCGGTCTCCCCCAATGGACGTTGAGTGGGTCTAGCATAATATCGTGAAAGTCCAGTCCGTAGTGGATCTAAAATAATAGTGTAAGAGTCCAGTCCATAGTGGATCTAACATAATAGAGAGAGTCCAGTCCATAGTGGATCTAACATAATAGTGAGAGTCCAGTCCATAGTGGATCTAACATAATAGAGAGAGTCCAGTCCATAGTGGATCTAACATAATAGTGAGAGTCCAGTCCATAGTGGATCTAACATAATAGTGTGAGAGTCCAGTCCATAGTGGATCTAACATAATAGAGGAAGTCCAGTCCATAGTGGATCTAACATAATAGTGAAAGTCCAGTCCATAGTGGATCTAACATAATAGAGAGAGTCCAGTCCATAGTGGATCTAACATAATAGTGAGAGTCCAGTCCATAGTGGATCTAACATAATAGTGTGAGAGTCCAGTCCATAGTGGATCTAACATAATAGAGAGAGCCCAGTCCATAGTGGATCTAACATAATAGTGAGAGTCCAGTCCATAGTGGATCTAACATAATAGTGTGAGAGTCCAGTCCATAGTGGATCTAACATAATAGAGAGAGTCCAGTCCATAGTGGATCCAACATAATAGTGAGGGTCCAGTCCATAGTGGATCTAACATAATAGTGAGAGTCCAGTCCATAGTGGATCCAACATAATAGTGAGAGTCCAGTCCATAGTGGATCTTACATAATAGTGTGAGTCCAGTCCATAGTGGATCTAACATAATAGTGAAAGTCCAGTCCATAGTGGATCTAACATAATAGTGAGAGTCCAGTCCATAGCGGATCTAACAAAATAGTGACACTCCAGTCCATAGCGGATCTAACAAAATAGTGACACTCCAGTCCATAGTGGATCTAACATAATAGTGTGAGAGTCCAGTCCATAGTGGATCTAACATAATAGTGTGAGAGTCCAGTCCATAGTGGATCTAACATAATAGTGTGAGAGTCCAGTCCATAGTGGATCTAACATAATAGTGTGAGAGTCCAGTCCATAGTGGATCTAACATAATAGTGAGAGTCCAGTCCATAGTGGATCTAACATAATAGTGTGAATCCAGTCCATAGTGGATCTAACATAATAGTGTGAGAGTCCAGTCCATAGTGGATCTAACATAATAGTGAGACTCCAGTCCATAGTGGATCGAACATAATAGTGACACTCCAGTCCATAGTGGATCTAACATAATAGTGAGAGTCCAGTCCATAGTGGATCTAACATAATAGTGAGAGTCCAGTCCATAGTGGATCTAACATAATAGTGTGAGAGTCCAGTCCATAGTGGATCTAACATAATAGTGTGAGAGTCCAGTCCATAGTGGATCTAACATAATAGTGTGAGAGTCCAGTCCATAGTGGATCTAACATAATAGTGTGAGAGTCCAGTCCATAGTGGATCTAACATAATAGTGAGAGTCCAGTCCATAGTGGATCTAACATAATAGTGGGAGTCCAGTCCATAGTGGATCTAACATAATAATGAGAGTCCAGTCCATAGTGGACCTAACATAATAGTGAGAGTCCAGTCCATAGTGGATCTAACATAATAGTGAGAGTCCAGTCCATAGTGGATCTAACATAATAGTTAGAGTCCAGTCCATAGTGGACCTAACATAATAGTGAGAGTCCAGTCCATAGTGGATCTAACATAATAGTGAGAGTCCAGTCCACTGCGCAGAGATGTCCCCAACCGATGCACAGGCGAGCGGTCCATCTGGAAAAGCCAGCATTTCATCCGTGGCCACCGGACCTGTTCCCTCGTAATCTTAACTCAAAAAAAGAACAAATGAAAGGCACTCACGGCACAGGTACATAACTTGGCTAAGAAAACAAAAACTATTACAATAACATAAACTATGGACATAAAACAAAACTTGCAAACTATGGCACAAATAACGAAAACTTACTTGAAACGAGAAAAGAGTATGAAGAAAAGCAGCATGGATCGTCAGCATGGATAACAAGAGTGTGTAGAGGGTGATGTCGCCAGGCTGACTGCCTGGCAACTACAGGCTTAAATAGTGCTGTGATTATTGACAGGGGCGTAAGTCCAAACAAATGAGCCAGGTGGAACTAATGGTTGTCACGGAAACTAAAACAAACCAGGGTGCGCAAAAACAGGATCTAATGGAGTCAAAAACAAAACAGAACATAACTAAACAGAACATGATTACAAAGTCATGACAGTTGTTTACTTTAGCCATATTGCAGTCTACACGTATCTCTTTTGTGGGACGGCCATCATATTGCAGTCTACACGTATCTCTTATGTGGGACGGCCATCATATTGCAGTCTACACGTATCTCTTATGTGTGACGGCCATCATATTGCAGTCTACACGTATCTCTTATGTGGGACGGCCATCATATTGCAGTCTACACGTATCTCTTATGTGTGACGGCCATCATATTGCAGTCTACACGTATCTCTTATGTGGGACGGCCATCATATTGCAGTCTACACGTATCTTTTATGTGGGACGGCCATCATATTGCAGTCTACACGTATCTCTTATGTGGGACGGCCATCATATTGCAGTCTACACGTATCTCTTATGTGTGACGGCCATCATATTGCAGTCTACACGTATCTCTTATGTGGGACGGCCATCATATTGCAGTCTACACGTATCTCTTATGTGTGACGGCCATCATATTGCAGTCTACACGTATCTCTTATGTGGGACGGCCATCATATTGCAGTCTACACGTATCTCTTATGTGGGACGGCCATCATATTGCAGTCTACACGTATCTATTATGTGTGACTGCCATCATATTGCAGTCTACATGTATCTCTTATGTGTGACTGCCATTATATGGCAGTCTACACATATCTCTTATGTGGGACGGCCATCATATTGCAGTCTACACGTATCTCTTATGTGTGACGGCCATCATATTGCGGTCTACACGTATCTCTTATGTGGGACGGCCATCATATTGCAGTCTACACGTATCTCTTATGTGTGACGGCCATCATATTGCAGTCTACACGTATCTCTTATGTGGGACGGCCATCATATTGCAGTCTACACGTATCTTTTATGTGGGACGGCCATCATATTGCAGTCTACACGTATCTCTTATGTGTGACTGCCATCATTTTGCAGTCTACACGTATCTCTTATGTGTGACTGCCATCATATTGCAGTCTACACGTATCTCTTATGTGGGACTGCCATCATATTGCAGTCTACACGTATCTATTATGTGGGACGGCCATTATATTGCAGTCTACACGTATCTCTTATGTGGGACGGCCATCATATTGCAGTATACATGTATCTCTTATGTGGGACGGCCATCATATTGCAGTCTACACGTATCTCTTATGTGTGACTGCCATCATATTGCAGTCTACATGTATCTCTTATGTGTGACTGCCATTATATTGCAGTCTACACTTATCTCTTATGTGGGACGGCCATCATATTGCAGTCTACACGTATCTATTATGTGGGACGGCCATCATATTGCAGTCTACACGTATCTTTTATGTGGGACGGCCATCATATTGCAGTCTACACGTATCTCTTATGTGTGACGGCCATCATATTGCAGTCTACACGTATCTCTTATGTGGGACGGCCATCATATTGCAGTCTACACGTATCTCTTATGTGTGACGGCCATCATATTGCAGTCTACACGTATCTCTTATGTGGGACGGCCATCATATTGCAGTCTACACGTATCTCTTATGTGTGACTGCCATCATATTGCAGTCTACACGTATCTATTATGTGGGACGGCCATTATATTGCAGTCTACACATATCTCTTATGTGGGGCGGCCATCATATTGCAGTCTGCACGTATCTCTTATGTGGGACGGCCATAATATTGCAGTCTACACGTATCTCTTATGTGTGACTGCCATTATATTGCAGTCTACACGTATCTCTTATGTGGGACGGCCATCATATTGCAGTCTACACGTATCTCTTATGTGTGACGGCCATCATATTGCAGTCTACACGTATCTCTTATGTGGGACGGCCATCATATTGCAGTCTACACGTATCTCTTATGTGTGACTGCCATTATATTGCAGTCTACACTTATCTCTTATGTGGGACGGCCATCATATTGCAGTCTACATGTATCTCTTATGTGTGACTGCCATCATATTGCAGTCTACACTTATCTCTTATGTGGGACGGCCATCATATTGCAGTCTACATGTATCTCTTATGTGGGACGGCCATCATATTGCAGTCTACACGTATCTCTTATGTGTGACTGCCATCATATTGCAGTCTACATGTATCTCTTATGTGTGACTGCCATTATATTGCAGTCTACACTTATCTCTTATGTGGGACGGCCATCATATTGCAGTCTACATGTATCTATTATATGGGACTGCCATCATATTGCAGTCTACATGTATCTATTATGTGGGACGGCCATCATATTGCAGTCTACACGTATCTTTTATGTGGGACGGCCATTATATTGCAGTCTACACGTATCTCTTATGTGTGACTGCCATCATTTTGCAGTCTACACGTATCTCTTATGTGTGACTGCCATCATATTGCAGTCTACACGTATCTCTTATGTGGGACTGCCATCATATTGCAGTCTACACGTATCTATTATGTGGGACGGCCATCATATTGCAGTCTACACGTATCTCTTATGTGTGACGGCCATCATATTGCAGTCTACACGTATCTATTATGTGGGACGGCCATCATATTGCAGTCTACACGTATCTCTTATGTGTGACTGCCATCATTTTGCAGTCTACACGTATCTCTTATGTGTGACTGCCATCATATTGCAGTCTACACGTATCTCTTATGTGGGACTGCCATCATATTGCAGTCTACACGTATCTATTATGTGGGACGGCCATTATATTGCAGTCTACACATATCTCTTATGTGGGGCGGCCATCATATTGCAGTCTGCACGTATCTCTTATGTGGGACGGCCATAATATTGCAGTCTACACGTATCTCTTATGTGTGACTGCCATTATATTGCAGTGTACACTTATCTCTTATGTGTGACTGCCATCATATTGCAGTCTACATGTATCTCTTATGTGTGACTGCCATTATATTGCAGTCTACATTTATCTCTTATGTGGGACGGCCATCATATTGCAGTCTACACGTATCTCTTATGTGTGACTGCCATCATATTGCAGTCTACATGTACCTCTTATGTGTGACTGCCATTATATTGCAGTCTACACTTATCTCTTATGTGGGACGGCCATCATATTGCAGTCTACACGTATCTATTATGTGGGGCAGCCATCATATTGCAGTCTACACGTATCTCTTATGTGTGACTGCCATCATATTGCAGTCTACACTTATCTCTTATGTGGGGCAGCCATCATATTGCAGTCTACACGTATCTCTTATGTGGGACGGCCATCATATTGCAGTCTACACTTATCTATTATGTGGGGCAGCCATCATATTGCAGTATACACGTATCTCTTATGTGTGACTGCCATCATATTGCAGTCTACACGTATCTCTTATGTGTGACTGCCATCATATTGCAGTCTACATGTATCTCTTATGTGTGACTGCCATTATATTGCAGTCTACACTTATCTCTTATGTGGGACGGCCATCATATTGCAGTCTACACGTATCTATTATGTGGGGCAGCCATCATATTGCAGTCTACACGTATCTCTTATGTGGGACGGCCATAATATTGCAGTCTACACGTATCTCTTATGTGTGACTGCCATTATATTGCAGTCTACACTTATCTCTTATGTGTGACTGCCATCATATTGCAGTCTACATGTATCTCTTATGTGTGACTGACATTATATTGCAGTCTACACTTATCTCTTATGTGGGACGGCCATCATATTGCAGTCTACATGTATCTCTTATGTGGGGCGGCCATCATATTGCAGTCTACACGTATCTCTTATGTGTGACTGCCATTATATTGCAGTCTACACTTATCTCTTATGTGGGACGGCCATCATATTGCAGTCTACACGTATCTCTTATGTGTGACTGCCATCATATTGCAGTCTACACTTATCTCTTATGTGTGACTGCCATCATATTGCAGTCTACATGTATCTCTTATGTGTGACTGACATTATATTGCAGTCTACACTTATCTCTTATGTGGGACGGCCATCATATTGCAGTCTACATGTATCTCTTATGTGTGACTGCCATCATATTGCAGTCTACACTTATCTCTTATGTGGGACGGCCATCATATTGCAGTCTACATGTATCTCTTATGTGGGACGGCCATCATATTGCAGTCTACACGTATCTCTTATGTGTGACTGCCATCATATTGCAGTCTACATGTATCTCTTATGTGTGACTGCCATTATATTGCAGTCTACACTTATCTCTTATGTGGGACGGCCATCATATTGCAGTCTACATGTATCTATTATATGGGACTGCCATCATATTGCAGTCTACATGTATCTATTATGTGGGACGGCCATCATATTGCAGTCTACACGTATCTTTTATGTGGGACGGCCATTATATTGCAGTCTACACGTATCTCTTATGTGTGACTGCCATCATTTTGCAGTCTACACGTATCTCTTATGTGTGACTGCCATCATATTGCAGTCTACACGTATCTCTTATGTGGGACTGCCATCATATTGCAGTCTACACGTATCTATTATGTGGGACGGCCATCATATTGCAGTCTACACGTATCTCTTATGTGTGACGGCCATCATATTGCAGTCTACACGTATCTATTATGTGGGACGGCCATCATATTGCAGTCTACACGTATCTCTTATGTGTGACTGCCATCATTTTGCAGTCTACACGTATCTCTTATGTGTGACTGCCATCATATTGCAGTCTACACGTATCTCTTATGTGGGACTGCCATCATATTGCAGTCTACACGTATCTATTATGTGGGACGGCCATTATATTGCAGTCTACACATATCTCTTATGTGGGGCGGCCATCATATTGCAGTCTGCACGTATCTCTTATGTGGGACGGCCATAATATTGCAGTCTACACGTATCTCTTATGTGTGACTGCCATTATATTGCAGTGTACACTTATCTCTTATGTGTGACTGCCATCATATTGCAGTCTACATGTATCTCTTATGTGTGACTGCCATTATATTGCAGTCTACATTTATCTCTTATGTGGGACGGCCATCATATTGCAGTCTACACGTATCTCTTATGTGTGACTGCCATCATATTGCAGTCTACATGTACCTCTTATGTGTGACTGCCATTATATTGCAGTCTACACTTATCTCTTATGTGGGACGGCCATCATATTGCAGTCTACACGTATCTATTATGTGGGGCAGCCATCATATTGCAGTCTACACGTATCTCTTATGTGTGACTGCCATCATATTGCAGTCTACACTTATCTCTTATGTGGGGCAGCCATCATATTGCAGTCTACACGTATCTCTTATGTGGGACGGCCATCATATTGCAGTCTACACTTATCTATTATGTGGGGCAGCCATCATATTGCAGTATACACGTATCTCTTATGTGTGACTGCCATCATATTGCAGTCTACACGTATCTCTTATGTGTGACTGCCATCATATTGCAGTCTACATGTATCTCTTATGTGTGACTGCCATTATATTGCAGTCTACACTTATCTCTTATGTGGGACGGCCATCATATTGCAGTCTACACGTATCTATTATGTGGGGCAGCCATCATATTGCAGTCTACACGTATCTCTTATGTGGGACGGCCATAATATTGCAGTCTACACGTATCTCTTATGTGTGACTGCCATTATATTGCAGTCTACACTTATCTCTTATGTGTGACTGCCATCATATTGCAGTCTACACGTATCTCTTATGTGTGACTGCCATTATATTGCAGTCTACACTTATCTCTTATGTGGGACGGCCATCATATTGCAGTCCACACGTATCTATTATGTGGGGCAGCCATCATATTGCAGTCTACACGTATCTCTTATGTGTGACTGCCATCATATTGCAGTCTACACGTATCTCTTATGTGTGACTGCCATTATATTGCAGTCTACACGTATCTCTTATGTAGGGCAGCCATCATATTGCAGTCTACACGTATCTCTTATGTGGGACGGCCATCATATTGCAGTCTACACGTATCTCTTATGTGGGACGGCCATCATATTGCAGTATACACTTATCTATTATGTGGGGCAGCCATCATATTGCAGTCTACATGTATCTCTTATGTGTGACTGCCATCTACTGATCACACTTGTCATTTTACCATGTGCCAAATAAAATAGCTTAGAAGTCGGTAAGCACAACCAAAATGATTCCGTACATTAGGTTATAAGGCGCATTGTCGAGTTTTAGAGAAAATTAAAGGATTTTAAGTGTGCCTTATAGTCGGAAAAATACATTACTTTTTTCTCAATTTCAATCAATCAATCAATCAATGTTTATTTATATAGCCCCAAATCACAAATGTCTCAAAGGACTGCACAAATCATTACGACTACAACATCCTCGGAAGAACCCACAAAAGGGCAAGGAAAACTCACACCCAGTGGGCAGGGAGAATTCACATTCAGTGGGACGCCAGCGACAATGCTGACTATGAGAAACCTTGGAGAGGACCTCAGATGTGGGCAACCCCCCCCCTCTAGGGGACCGAAAGCAATGGATGTCGAGCGGGTCCAACATGATACTGCGAAAGTTCAATCCACAGTGGCTCCAAGACAGCAGCGAGAGTCCCGTCCACAGGAAACCATCTCGAGCGGATCAGCAGCGTAGAGATGTCCCCAACCGATACAGGCGAGCGGTCCATCCTGGGTCCCGACGAGCGGTCCATCCTGGGTCTCGACTCTGGACAGCCAGTACTTCATCCATGGTCATCGGACCGGACCCCCTCCACAAGGGAGGGGGGGACATAGGAGAAAGAAAAGAAGCGGCAGATCAACTGGTCTAAAAAGGAGGTCTATTTAAAGGCTAGAGTATACAGATGAGTTTTAAGATGAGACTTAAATGCTTCTACTGAGGTAGCATCTCGAACTGTTACCGGGAGGGCATTCCAGAGTACTGGAGCCCGAACGGAAAACGCTCTATAGCCCGCAGACTTTTTTTGAGCTCTAGGAATCACTAATAAGCCGGAGTCTTTTGAACGCAGATTTCTTGCCGGGACATACGGTACAATACAATCGGCAAGATAGGCTGGAGCTAGACCGTGTAGTATTTTATACGTAAGTAGTAAAACCTTAAAGTCACATCTTAAGTGCACAGGAAGCCAGTGCAGGTGAGCCAGTACAGGCGTAATATGATCAAACTTTCTTGTTCTTGTCAAAAGTCTAGCAGCCGCATTTTGTACCAACTGTAATCTTTTAATGCTAGACATTGGGAGACCCGAAAATAATACGTTACAGTAATCGAGACGAGACGTAACAAACGCATGGATAATGATCTCGGCGTCTTTAGTGGACAAAATGGAGCGAATTTTAGCGATATTACGGAGATGAAAGAAGGCCGTTTTAGTAACGCTTTTAATGTGTGACTCAAAGGAGAGAGTTGGGTCGAAGATAATACCCAGATTTTTTACAGAGTCACCTTGTTTTATTATTTGGTTGTCAAATGTTAAAGTTGTATTATTAAATAGAGGTCGGTGTCTAGCAGGACCGATAATCAGCATTTCCGTTTTTTTGGCATTAAGTTGCAAAAAGTTAGCGGACATCCATTGTTTAATTTCATTAAGACACGCTTCCAACTGACTACAGTCCGGCGTGTTGGTCAGCTTTAGGGGCATGTAAAGTTGGGTGTCATCAGCATAACAGTGAAAGCTAATACCGTATTTGCGTATGACGTCACCTAGCGGCAGCATGTAGATGCTGAAGAGTACAGGGCCAAGGACCGAACCCTGGGGAACTCCACATGTTACCTTAACATAGTCCGAGGTCACACTGTTATAGGAGACGCACTGCATCCTATCAGTAAGATAAGAGTTAAACCATGACAGGGCTGAGTCTGAAATACCAATTCGTATTTTGATACGCTCTAATAAAATATTATGATCGACGGTATCGAAAGCAGCGCTAAGATCGAGGAGCAGCAACATAGATGACGCATCAGAGTCCATCGTTAGCAATAGATCATTAGTCAGTTTTGCGAGGGCTGTCTCAGTCGAGTGATTTGCCCTGAAACCGGATTGAAAGGTTTCACATAGATTGTTAAACGCTAAGTGCTCATTTAGCTGCTCTGCAACAATTTTTTCGAGGATTTTCGAAATAAAGGGAAGGTGAGACACCGGTCGGTAGTTTACCATGAGGTCTGGATCGAGGTTAGGTCTTTTAAGGAGAGGATGAATAACCGCTTTTTTGAATGCAACGGGAACAGTGCCCGAGGAAAGTGATAAGTTTATAATATTTAGCACTGATGGACCTAATAATACAAAAAGCTCCTTGATAAGTTTCCCAGGAAGTGGGTCAAGTAAACATGTTGTTTGTTTTATTCCATTTACACGTTGTAACAATCCTTCTAATGTTATTTCATCAAAACGAGAGAAACTATTTTGGATATTTGCAGTATCCGCTGTATATACAATCGTATCTGTGTTACTATAACCCCGTTGTAGCTGGGACGCATTGTCTTTAATCTCCTTTCTAATAAGTTCAATTTTCTTATTAAAGAACTTCATAAAGTCATCTGCCGAATGGGTGGAGCTACTGGAAGGAGTCCCTTGTTGGGTTAGCGATGCTACTGTACTAAACAAAAATTTTGGATCGTTTTTATTAATGCGGATGAGATTTGAGTAATAATTAGTTTTAGCTAAGGTAAGCATGCGTTTATAAGTTATTAAACTATCACTCCATGCTTGATGGTGCACCTCAAGTTTAGTCGTGCGCCATTTGCGTTCCAGCTTTCTACATAATAATTTCTGAGCTCTAGTTTCTTCAGTAAACCATGGCGTACGCCTTTTTGGAGCCTTTTTTAACTTCAGCGGTGCTATACTATCAATGGTTTCGCGCAGTGCGTTGTTAAAGTTGTTAGTGAGGTTATCAATAGACCCCACATACTTTGGGAACGGTGCCATTACCGAGGGCAGTAGGTCCGCAAGAGTCGTCGTTGTGGCAGCATTAATGTTGCGGCTGCTATAGCAGTTATTATTATTATTAGCTTGCCGAACATGAGTCTGAACTTCGAATTTTATAAGGTAATGATCAGACATTACTTTAGTATACGGGAGTATCATAACTTTGGAGACGGTGATACCTCTGACAAGCACTAGGTCTATCGTATTACCGCTGCAATGCGTCGGTTCATTTATTATTTGTGTAAGACCACAGCTATCAATTATAGTCTGGAGCGCCACGCACGGTGGGTCCAATGGGGTATTCATATGGATATTAAAGTCCCCCATTATAATTATATTATCGGCGTGCGTCACTAGATCAGCAACAAACTCTGAGAATTCATTAATAAAGTCCGAATAGGGCCCTGGGGGGCGGTAGATAACGGCCAGGCACAGAGGCAGAGGTGTGGCAGACTTCATAGAAAGCACCTCAAACGATTTATATTTATTATTTAAGTTAGGACTAAAGTTAAAGTTTTCGTTGTATATTAGTGCGACACCCCCTCCCTTTTTGAGGTGACGGGCAATATGCGCATTCGTATAGTTAGGAGGGGATGCCTCATTTATCGCAAAAAAGTCGTCTGGTTTGAGCCAGGTTTCGCTAAGACCGATGACGTTAAGGTTGTTGTCTCTAATGACCTCATTGACTAATAACGTTTTGGGAGACAAAGATCTGATGTTTAGAAAGCCCATATTATAGGTAGTGGGCTGTTTTAAGGAGTTGTTGATAAAATTATCCGTAGTAGCAATATTAATAATGTTGCGTTTATTATGCGCAGTGTACTTAAAATAATTACGACCATATCTAGGAATTGATATGACGGGAATTTTCAGATTGTCTACTTGGCGCTGCGATAAACTGAACGCATCATAATTTGCCACCTCAGTAGAACGCATGTCTAACTCTGACGAAGTCATAGATACAGTAGAAAAAACATTTTGTGAGTTGTGTATTATTCTACGAAAATTGCTATGTGTACAGGGATCATCCAGCCTGGCGCTGGCTAGTTCTAACTTAACTGACTCCATACCCAGGCTAGCAGGCTCTGTAATTGCCTGTGACCGGGCTTGCTCTAGTGCAGTTAGTCAAATGTGGCTCAATGCGAAGTCTATGTTCCGAGACAAGAGGATAGCGCCTTCCTGGTTAGGGTGAAGGCCGTCTCTCCTCAGCAAGCCAGGTTTGCCCCAGAAAGAGGGCCAATTATCAATAAACGTAAATCCCTGTTGTCTGCAGAAGCTATCCAGCCACCTGTTAAGAGAGACTAATCTGCTATATCTCTCATCATTGCCTCTCCCAGGCAGGGGGCCAGAGACAATTACTCGATGCCTGGACATCTTTCTGGCGAGATTACAAGCCCTGGCTATGTTTCTCTTTGTAATCTCTGATTGTCTCATCCTAACGTCATTGGAGCCAACGTGTATTACTATATTCGCATAACTAGTGGTGCGGTTAGCCTGCCGTACGTGTTTACTAGACCTGTTGCGAGTTAGCTCCCTAAGATTAGCTTCAATGTCAGGTGCTCTGCCCCCGGGAATACACTTAATTGTGGCTGGTTTGCTAAGCTTTATGTTTCGGGTGATGGAGTCCCCTATAACTAAAGTGTGGTGCCCGGTAGACTGGGGTGTAGGACTAGCTAAAGGGCTAAATCTATTATGCGTCTCAACCGGTACACCGTAGCTTGTAGGCCGATTAGGGCTGCTACAAGCTGGGCTAGTTAGCTCGCTACAGCTAACGCTAGCAGATGTGTCCGCAACATCTAAAGTTACGAAATTACACTGCTCTAACTGGCGGACACGGCTCTCTAGCAAAGCCAACCTATCCATGAGTAAAGTGCACGAAGCGCAGGAAGCCATACTCACAGAAACTTTCCGTCGCCGAGTGGAGTGCCAGCTGTCTTCGGGAAGTGGTGGTCACGGTGGCTGTTTCTTATTGTTCTGCAAAAACTGTCCATTATGCTGCCCGGACACCGACATCTGCCGTCATTATCACCTGCAGCTAAATTCCCCAGCGTGACTACAAATATACTTTGTTCCAATTACATAAGAGTATAGAAAGTGTATACGTACGTAGGAGGTGTTTATGAGTTTGTGTGAAAGGTTAATAACAGTGAAAGGGGTTTATAAAGACCTGGAATGCATACAATATTCATGAAAATCATAAAATAATAGCATCCCTGCTCTGCAGAAATTCACCCCGGGGTTCTGACTGAGGGAACACAAACTCCACCAAGCTCATAATGTAGAATCATTGAGATACGTCCCTATCAGCATTATGAACAAACAGGATACATGCGCCTGTTGAAAAGTTAAAGCAGCATTAATAGTCACACACACACACACTAGGTGTGGGGTAATTATTCTCTGCATTTGACCCATCACCCTTGTTCACCCCCTGGGAGGTGAGGGGAGCAGTGGGCAGCAGCAGTGGCCACGCCTGGGAATCATTTTTAGTGATTTAATCCCCAATTCCAAGCCTTGATGCTGAGTGCCAAGCAGGGAGATCATGGGTCACATTTTTATAGTCTCTGGTATGACTCGGCCGGGGTTTGAACTCACAACCATTGTTTCATGTGCCTCTTTAGAGCGAGATGGGGGCGTTCTACCAGTGGCAGTTTTTTTTTGTTTGTTTGTTTTTTTCACAGCTGTTGTAAGTGTAAAACTGCTGTATATGTTAGACCAGATCTCAGCAGGACGTACCATGCGTTGCAGTCGATGTTTGTCCCGGACTGAGACTCCCGGGAAACACACGGTGATTAAGAAGATGGAGAAGGTGAGGATGGACTCGATGATGGCTGAGTAGAACTGCACCAGCATCTTGGTCGGCACCTTAGGTTTCCTTAGATGCTGCAGGAAGTACATCCTCTGCTGGGCCTTCTTGATGAGGGAGCTGATGGTCGGCTCCCACTTGAGGTCCTGGGTGATGGTGGTTTCCAAGAAACGGATGGAGACAGGGATGGGAGAGGGGGGATGGTGGGGCTTTGACTTTTCTGAAGTCCAAGATTATCTCCACGGTTTTTCCACTGTTTTCCATCCTCCTCGTTAATTTTCCGACGTGTGTAAATGCTCTGTAGTGCAGCATGCGAAAACTTTGGAAAGCTTTTACATCGTTTTCCAGACAACCCGGAAAGAAGACAAGAAGGGGAAGTGAGAGTAGTTCATCAACACTGGAGAGCCACCGATTCCAGTGTCTTCCATCCATCCATTTCCTACCTCTTATTCCCTTTGGGGTTGCGGGGGCACTGGTTCCTATCTCAGCTACAATCGGACAGAAGGCGGCGTACACTCTGGACAAGTCGCTACCTCATCGCAGGGCCAACACAGATAGACAGACAACATTCACACACTAGGGACCATTTAGTGCTGCCAATCAACCAATCCCCAGGTGCATGTCTTTGGAGGTGGGAGGAGCCTATCCCCAGGTGCATGTCTTTGAAAGTGGGAGGGGCCTATCCCCAGGTGCATGTCTTTGGAGGTGGGAGGAGCCTATCCCCAGGTGCATGTCTTTGGAGGTGGGAGGAGCCTATCCCCAGGTGCATGTCTTTGGAGGTGGGAGGGGCCTATCCCCAGGTGCATGTCTTTGGAGGTGGGAGGAAGCCGGAGTACCTGGAGGGAACCCACGCATTCACAGGGAGAACATGCAAACTCCACACAGAAAAATCCAGAGTCCGGGATTGAACCCAGGACTAGTCAGGACCTTTGTATTGTGAGGAGGATGCACTAACCCCTCTTCCACCGTGCTGAGCGATTCCAGCGTCTTGTGCTTGGTGAACACAAAACACGAGGTTCGAGTTTTGTTCAGGAGAGAACACACAGCAGCTAATACAAATAATAACAGAAGAAATGAACAAACTTAAGAGATGGTTTGCAAAAACATTTGGATCTCAGTTAAACTAAAATAAAGCAATTTGGTGGCAATAAAAGAGAAAGTCAAAGACAAATACAAATAGACAGACAATCAATGAGTAAAAGAAACCACATTTTGAGTGTAATAATAGATAAGAAAATGAACTGGAAATCTCGTGAAGGAAATAAACAACACAAAGTGGCAAGAAATATATCAGTAATGAATAAAGCGGGAAGCACGGTGTCGCAGTGGTTAGTGCTCGCACAGAAGGTCTTGGGTTTAATTCCGAGGCTCAGGGTCTTTCTGTGTGGAGTTTGCATGTCCTCCCCGTGACTGCGTGGGTTCCCTACGGGTACTGCGGCTTTCTCCCACCTCCAAAGACACGCATCTGGGGATAGGTCTGTTGGAAACACTAAATGTATGTCCCGGCTAGAAATCTGCGTTCAAAGAACTCCGGCATGTTAGTGATTCCCAGAGCCCAAAAATCAGTAGATTGCACAGTACAGTACATGTTCCGTACAATTGACCACTAAATGGTAACACCCAAATAAGTTTTTCAACTTGTTTAAGTCGGGGTCCACGTTAATTAATTCATGGTAATAAGTCTTCTAAATAAAGTAGTGAATGCCACCAGGTTCTTTTTGGATTTGGTCAGAGAAAATGACAGAATAGTCCACTCGGACGATTCAGTTCAATCCTTTCGCCAATTACCAAAGACAAAGTACTGCAAATGCCTTTCCAATAAGCGCACTGCAATGGGCGGGGCCTAAACATTGGTATTAAGTTAGCTGGAGACTGTTGCCACCGATCTCACAATTCAGATATTCCATCATAGGTCTTAGTTAGTCCAACCTTGGTATAATAAAGTGAAAGTACCAATGATTGTCACACAGACACACTAAGTGTAGTGAAATTTGACCCATCCCCTTGATCACCCCCTTAGGAAGTGAGGGGAGCAGTGGGCAGCAGCAGTGGCCGCGCCCGGGAATCATTTTGGGTGATTTAACCCCCAATTCCAACCCTTGATGCTGAGTGAGTGCCAAGCAGGGAGGCAATGGGTACCATTTTTATTTTTATAGTCTTTGGTATGACTCGGCCGGGGTTTGAACTCCCAACCTAGTGATCTCAGGGCGGACACTCTAACCACTAGGCCACTGAGTAGTAAGTATGATGTATTAGCTTGAATTGGATGAGGCTGTGTCTTGCACAAATATAAGACTTTTGAACTCAACTTAAAATCTCTGACCAACTCTATCTGGATTGGGTCAGTCCTAAATCCTCCTTCCAAAGTGAGGTGTGGTGTTCGGGTCTGTGGGACCCGTTTTTATTTTTTATTAGAAGAAAAATGATACAATTCATCAATTGTTCAAACTAAGACTCACGGACTTTGACTCATTTTCTGTGACAAACATATATCAGAATACATATTTAATGACCACACATCACTCCTACACATTTCTATTTCAATATGAACGTTACACAAGTGTTAACTGAATTGAGTCAGGGCGTAAAAGAAAACGTTTGAAGTTAGAAGCGATATCAGAAGCACATCTAAAGCTTTGTCAGTTGGCAAAACTAGAAACCTAAGGTAAGTATTACAAACAAAACTGCAGATATGTACAAAAGAAAAGTGTTGATTAGGGAGTGAAAATGTATCACAAAGTTGCTGGAAAGAAGCAAAAGTGTTGTCAATGTACAGATCTTTAATGTTGTTGATCCCCAGACTTGACCGTCTTAAAAAGGTACTATCAACAAACGAGGAAAGGAAAGCATTAAAAGCAGTGATGGGAGCAAAACTAGAAATAGTCTGCAAACCAAAATAGCGCTGAAACTGAACCCAGATTCTAAATGAGGTTTTTACCATTGGATTTTTCGTAAAAGCGAATGTTGATGAGTGAATGGGAGAATGAACCAAAGCATAAACTTATTTGGGTGTTACCATTTAGTGGTCAATTGTACTGAATATATACTGTGCTCTGCAATCTACTAATAAAAGTTTCATTCAATCAATCAAATATTTTGCTATGTTTAGGTTAAACTCTTAAAATGTGAATATCGTGCAAAGGTTTGTTTATTCCAACAATTAGATATCCAAGGTGAAACTATATTAATGACATATGCTCAGAACATGCAACTCAAGATATTTCAAGCATTCATCTGATATCATTTTAATGATTATGGCTTAAAGTTTACAAAAACCTCGAATTGAAAATCTCTGCTTGTCAAAAACTGTAAGCCTTGGTCATTAACATTATAGCCAAAAAAAAGGCTTGACATATCTCACTTTGCATATGATGAGTTTATTAGTTTCACATTTGAAGGGGATTTGCTGACATGAATGGACTTTGGCACAATATAATTTTTTCTTTTTATTAACTTGTATGTGTCGGCTGTTTTCAAAGGGTGAGTACTTTTACCTTATTTTTAATTTTAACACAGAATGTTTAAATGTCACTTACAAACATTGATCAAGTATCACTGTTGTGGTTATGGAGAGGAGTTGACGGCTCAGACAACAGGGGGGCAGTAATGTTCAATAATCAATTATATATATAGTCAATATATATATAATAATAATAAACAACACTAACTAATAAACATAACTAAGGAAATGGAGTGTGTGACAAAACCCAGGAGAGTTTATGTGTGAGGCTATCTGTAAGGTTAACTGAAGTGTGTGTTACCAATCATAATGGTGATTTAACCCCCAATTCAATTTCTTGATGCTGAGTGCCAAGCAGGGAGGTAATGAGTCCCATTTGCATAGTCTTTGGTATGACTCCGCCAGGGTTTGAACTCACAACCTACCAACCTCAAAGCAGACGCTCTAACCACTAGACCACTGAGTAGGTAGAATGAAGATACTTTGATGGCAAAAGGGGGCTTCACGGTGGCAGAGTGGTTAGTGCGTCTGCCTCACAATAAGAAGTTCCTGCAGTCCTCGGTTCAAATCCAGGCTGGGGATCTTTCTGTGTGGAGTTTGCATGTTCTCCCCGTGAATGCGTGGGTTCCCTCCAGGTACTCCAGCTTCCTCCCACCTCCAAAGACATGCACCTGGGGATAGGTTGATTGGCAACACTAAATTGGCCCTAGTGTGTGAATGTGAGTGTGAATGTTGTCTGTCTATCTGTGTTGGCCCTGCGATGAGGTGGCGACTTGTCCAGGGTGTACGCCGCCTTCCGCCCGATTGTAGCTGAGATAGGCGCCAGCGCCCCCTGCGACCCCAAAAGGGAATAAGCGGTAAAAAATGGATGGATGGATGGATGATGGCAAAAGTGTGACCCTGATATCGATTAATACACTTTGCGTTGCTTCCTACGGTAGAACTAGAGTGTGATTGATAAAAGTGCAGTTAATTGAGGCTAACGAACGTGATGGAGTTGACAGTTCCAGCCTCTCCGATGCTTTATGTCTTATTAATAAAGATCACATGGACGAGCAGACAAAATAAAACTGATGGTGGGTGGGCAGGACTTGACAACGAGCCATTCTCAGAAGACAAAAATCGCCTTCAAAGAAAGTAAAAGGACACCATAGATATTACGTAAGGAGAAAAGACGGTCATTATTAGAATTTAACGAGTGACTCAAAATGACAGAACAATGTGGCGTGATGGATCATCATGTGCGTCCCAGGAGGACAGCAGACATGATGATGAGGAGGACGGAATGGGAAGGAGCTTTGACTGAAGCAACACTGACCCCCAGTGGCCAAACCTGAAAGTGCTATAATGGAGGGTGCCACAGTGAGCGCTCTCATGTCTCAGCATGAGCTTCAAGTGAAGTGTCGTTTATCAGAATTGTGCGAGTGCACGTTCTTCCATTCATGTGCGCGGTCACAGGAACATTACGCTTAAGAACCCACTGTGTGCAGAGCTGTGCCAATGTGCATAAGTGCGCTAATAATGGTCTCCCGGCGGACCGGGGCTTTTCCTTTTGATGCGATGAAGGCCGACAGGCGTGAAACAGGTCCAATCAGGCGCGTGGGCGCTGCCAATTAACCCTTTTCACCGTGTGAAACCCAACATAATTGCCTAGGGTGAAGGAGGTGGAGGGACATGGCCTGCCCAGCGTAGGCTGAAACGGGCATTAGCGCCACTGCCAGGTGACCATTACGCGCACACACACACACACACACACACACACACACACACACACACACATATATAAGTGGAGCACTGAGGTGTTCTCTCCAAATCACATAGCTACACTTGCCACTCAGGCCTTAATTGGCATGCCTTCTCTCCCAACTTTTTTTCTATTGCTACACACACACTTTTTTATTTTTTGAATAAATGTAATATTGCACTGCAGCCGCACTCCTTGCATTAAAAGGGCCCTCATTTATTCCGCGCATGAAATATTCAAATTTCCTATTTGTAGTTCACCATGTTAGAAGAATGCATTTTACTGGAACAAACCTTTATAAATATTGCTCTGTTATTAATGCTGAAGGCAGAACGAGAACACATCTTAATGCGCTCGGAATTGAACCAAAACATGACTTTATTTTGCCTCCCAGCATTTAGACTTTATAGTCAATTGCATTTTATGGCGATAGAGCCCTGTTCCATGCAAATTATGTAGGATGAGAATCCATGTTCTGGTCTTGTAGCGTTCAGAGTGAAATATGCATACTTAGGTACACGTGCACTGTCTATGAAAATATTTGACTAATTATTCTTAGTTTTGATTGACACTAATGCATTACCTACTCTACATGCCCCTAAAGCTGACCAACACGCCGGACTGTAGTCAGTTGGAAGCGTGTCTTAATGAAATTAAACAATGGATGTCCGCTAATTTTTTGCAACTTAACGCCAAAAAAACGGAAATGCTGATTATCGGTCCTGCTAGACACCGACCTCTATTTAATAATACAACTTTAACATTTCACAACCAAATAATAAAACAAGGTGACTCGGTAAAAAATCTGGGTATTATCTTCGACCCAACTCTCTCCTTTGAGTCACACATTAAAAGTGTTACTAAAACGGCCTTCTTTCATCTCCGTAATATCGCTAAAGTTCACTCCATTTTGTCCACTAAAGACGCCGAGATCATTATCCATGCGTTTGTTACGTCTCGTCTCGATTACTGTAACGTATTATTTTCGGGTCTTCCCATGTCCAGCATTAAAAGATTACAGTTGGTACAAAATGCGGCTGCTAGACTATATACCTTTATATACATATATACATACATACGGCGTGGCGCAGTGGGAGAGTGGCCGTGCGCAACCCAAGTGTCCCTGGTTCAAATCCCACCTAGTACCAACCTCGTCACGTCCGTTGTGTCCTGAGCAAGACACTTCACCCTTGCTCCTGATGGGTGCTGGTTAGCGCCTTGCATGGCAGCTCCCTCCATCAGTGTGTGAATGTGTGTGTGAATGGGTAAATGTGGAAGTAGTGTCAAAGCGCTTTGAGTACCTTGAAGGTAGAAAAGCGCTATACAAGTACAACCCATTTATCATTTATTTATATATACCTATACTGTATATACCTTTATATACATATATACATACATATATACCTATACTGTATATACCTTTATATACATATATACATACATATATACCTATACTGTATATACCTTTATATACATATATACATACATATATACCTATACTGTATATACCTTTATATACATATATACATACATATATATCTATACTGGCTCACCTGCACTGGCTTCCTGTGCACTTAAGATGTGACTTTAAGGTTTTACTACTTACATATAAAATACTACATGGTCTAGCTCCAGCCTATCTTGCCGATTGTATTGTACCATATGTCCCGGCAAGAAATCTGCCTTCAAAAGACTCCGGCTTATTAGTGATTCCTAGAGCCCAAAAAAGGTCTGTGGGCTATAGAGCGCTTTCCATTCGGGCTCCAGTACTCTCGAATGCCCTCCCGGTAACAGTTCGAGATGCCACCTCAGTAGAAGCATTTAAGTCTCACCTTAAAACTATTCTGTATACTCTAGCCTTTAAAAAGACCTCCTTTTTAGACCAGTTGATCTGCCGCTTCTTTTCTTTTTCCCCTATGTCCCCCACTCCCTTGTGGAGGGGGTCCGGTCCGATGACCATGGATGAAGTACTGGCTGTCCAGAGACGAGACCCAGGATGGACCGCTCGCCTGTGTATCGGTTGGGGACATCTCTATGCTGCTGATCCGCCTCCGCTTGGGATGGTTTCCTGTGGACGGGACTCTCGCTGCTGTCTTGCATCTGCTTTGATCTGATCTCTCGCGGCTGTGTTGGAGCCACTATGGATTGAACTTTCACAGTATCATGTTAGACCCGCTCGACATCCATTGCTTTCGGTCCCCTAGAGGGGGGTGGGGGGGGTTGCCCACATCTGAGGTCCTCTCCAAGGTTTCTCATAGTCAGCATTGTCACTGGCGTCCCACTGGATGTGAATTCTCCCTGCCCACTGGGTGTGAGTTTTCCTTGCCCTTTTGTGGGTTCTTCTGAGGATGTTGTAGTCGTAATGATTTGTGCAGTCCTTTGAGACATTTGTGATTCGGGGCTATATAAATAAATATTGATTGATCGATACCTAAAACTCAGTCATATGTACAATGTTGTACAGTTTTAACAGACAAATTGTAATTCCACAGGTGCCAAACCTCATACACATCGCAATCTCATTCATTCTTTTCCCATTTATTTATTTATTTCAGGCAACGACATAAAAATAATAATAATAAACAAAAAAAAGTACAAATTTGACTACACATAATGATATAAATTAATATAGTGCAAAAGGTAATGTACAGTATGTAATACATGATTGTCCATTTTTGCCTGAAAGGGAGTGGGAAGAAGATCATTTATTTAATCCCACCTCCAGTTCTCCATTCAGTGATTATTCACATGACTTTCACTATTACTTTGTTCAAGGATTATAATACAAATGTTGTATCATAGTGGCATTACCACAGGTAACAATAATTATTACACTGTAACTATAATTTGTATCAATAATGTAGGAATAATGAAAATACCAACAATGGTAATAGACAACTTGGTAATAATGGTAATAGACAACTTGGCAATAATGGTAATAGACAACTTGGTAATAATGGTAATAGACAACTTGGCAATAATGGTAATAGACAACTTGGCAATAATGGTAATAGACAACTTGGCAATAATGGTAATAGACAACTTGGCAATAATGGTAATAGACAACTTGGCAATAATGGTAATAGACAACTTGGTAATAATGGTAATAGACAACTTGGCAATAATGGTAATAGACAACTTGGCAATAATGGTTATAGACAACTTGGCAATGATGGTAATAGACAACTTGGTAATAATGGTAATAGACAACTTGGCAATAATGGTAAGGTAAACATTGAGCACATGAGACAGAGTACAACAGCAAGTCAAATTAAATTAAAGACCCTCATCTCTATATTTGAACCAAACCCAATGTTTGCATAATAGTTTAAATCGATGAATAGTTTGGCATAGCTTGTGTTGTAAGTCCAGTTTGTTCCATAGTTTTACTCCGCATACAGACACACAAAAACGTTTACGAGAGGTTTGAGCTCTCGGTTATGAGAAATATCCAAATCCTCTCAAGTTGTGAGCCTGCACTCGTCTTACAAAAAGTGTTGTAAATTAGGCGGTAATAATTTATTAAATGCTTTATATAAGATTATTAATGTATTATATTTAATGGAGGTGTGGGAAAAAATCGATTCTAATTTGCATCGCAATTCTCACGTTGTGCGATTCAGAATCGATTCTCATTTTTAAAAAATAGATTTTTTTTTTTATGTATTCATTTTTCATATTTTTTTTTATCAATCCAACAAAACAATACACAACAACACCATAACAATGCAATCCAATTCCAAAAGCAAAGCTGAGCCAGCAACACTCAGAACTGCAATAAACAGAGCAATTGAGAGGAGACACAAACACCACAGAGAACAAAACAAAAGTAGTGAAACAAAAATGAATAATTAAAAATCCCTCATTGACATTATCATTAGACATTTATAAAAATAATAAAAAAGAACAATAGTGTCACAGTGGCTTACACTTGCATGGCATCTCATAAGCTTGACAACACACTGTGTCCAATGTTTTCACAAAGATAAAATAAGTCATATTTTTGCTTCCTTTAATAGTTCAAACAAATTTACATTATTGCAATCAGTTGAGAAAACATTGTCCTTTACAATTATAAAAGCTTTTTTTTTTTTTTAAATCTACTACTCTGCTGGCATGTCAGCAGACTGGGGTAGATCCTGCTGAAATCTATGTATTGAATGAATACACAATCCTTTTGAATCGGGAAAAAATCATTTTTTAATCGAGAATCGTGTTGAATTGATAAAAAAAAATTGATTTTGAATTGAATCATGACCCCAAGAATCGATATTGAATTGAATCGTGGGACACCCAAATATTCGCAGCCCTAATATTTAACAAGGTCATCAAATTTGAGAGACTTTGATTGCATAAACAGATTATGAGTATGTTCTAAATAACCAACGTTGTGAATGATCCGCACTGCTCTTTTCTGTAATATGATCAGAGGATGAATTGTGTTGTGGTAAGTATTCCCCCATACTTCAACACAGTATGTAAGGTATGGCAGTACCAAGGTGCAGTATAGAGTACAAAGAAGTATTCAACACAGTATATGGCAGTACCAAGGTACAGTATAGAGTACGGAGTGCATTTTCATTGAGGTATAGCTTTGCTTTGTTTATAATTGAGAGGCTTTTGAAGATTTTTGTTTGAATGTGTCTGACATGAGGTTTCCATGATAGTTTACTATCAACCATTACTCCCAAAAATGTATTCTCATTAACGATTTCAATTTGGGTACCATCAATACTTATTTTCTGTTCAGACGTTTTGTTGTGATTTCCAAAGATCACTATCTTAGTTTTATTTATATTCAAAGATAATTTATTTGTGTTCATCCATTTCTTTACTATATTTAGCGCTGTGTTTACTGTATTTATGAGCTCATTATAGTCATCACTACTGTAGAATATATTTGTGTCGTTTGCAAATAGTACAAATTTTAGTACTTTGGATGTATGAAACATATCATTAATATATACATTAAACAGTTTGGGCCCCAACACGGACTTTTGGGGGACACCACACGCAATGCCAGGAGTATCAGATAAAAATGGACCCATTTTTACAAACGGTACCCTTTCTGTTAAATAATTTGTTAACCAGTCACCAGCCGGCCCCCTAATTCCATATCTTTCCATTTTATCTAGAAGAATTGAATGATTAATGGTATCAAAGGCTTTCTTTAGATCAATAAAGATACCAACTGCATATCTTTGATGCTCCAGTGCATTAGTTACTTATACATGGGTTGTACTTGTATAGCGCTTTTCTACCTTCAAGGTACTCAAAGCGCTTTGACACTACTTCCACATTTACCCATTCACACACACATTCACACACTGATGGAGGGAGCTGCCATGCAAGGCGCCAACCAGCACCCATCAGGAGCAAGGGTGAAGTGTCTTGCTCAGGACACAACGGGCGTGACGAAGTTGGTACTAGGTGGGATTTGAACCAGGGACCCTCGGGTTGCGCACGGCCACTCTCACACTGCGCCACGCCGTCCCTTCAATAGCTTCAGTTATCGCCATTGAGGTTGTTCATTTGGACCCAAACCCATACTGACCCTCATTGATGACATGATGCTTCTCAAGAAAATATTCAAGTCGAGAGTTTAATAGTTTCTCTAAGATTTTTGAGAAGTGAGGCAAAAGAGAGATTGGTCGGTAATTTGTGAAAGAGTGTTTTCTGTCACTTTTGAAGAGCGGAGTTACCTTAGCCATTCTCATTTGACTTGGAAATCGGACAGTCTGGAATGATAGGTTACATTTATAAGTGAAGGGTTTTACAATATTCAGTAAAACCTTTTGAAGCAATATCATGTTGATATCATGGCAGTCAGTGGAGCACTTACTTTCACACTTCCGCACAATGTTTGTCACTTCCTGCTCATTTGTAGCTCAGAGAAAGAATGACCAAGAATTATATTCAATAGGTAATTTTGTAACTCCATTGTCTGGGATATCAACAACCAACTTAGGACCAACATTTACAAAAAAAACTATTGAACTTATTCACTACATTACTCATATTATAATCTTCACCGTTTTCATCAATAAAGTAATCAGGATAAGTCAAATTTGAATATCCTTGTTTGATTAGACTATTCAAAACATCCCAAGTTCCTTTTATATTGGTTTTGTTTTCATATATATTTTTTTGATGATATATTTGTTTGCTTGTTCAATATATATAGTATATAGCGGGTCTAACATGATACTGTGAAAGTTCAATCCACAATGGATCCAACACAGTCGCGAGAGTCCAGTCCAAAGCGGATCCAACACAGCAGCGAGAGTCCCGTTCACAGCGGAGCCAGCAGGAAAACATCCCAAGCGGAGGCGGATCAGCAGCGCAGAGATGTCCCCAGCCGGTACACAGGCAAGCAGTACATGGCCACCGGATCGGACCGGACCCCCTCCACAAGGGAGAGTGGGACATAGGAGAAAAAAGAAAAGAAACGGCAGATCAACTGGTCTAAAAAGGGAGTCTATTTAAAGGCTACAGTATACAAATGAGTTTAAAGGTGAGACACTCTCCCTTGTGGAGGGGGTCCGGTCCGATCCGGTGGCCATGTACTGCTTGCCTGTGTATCGGCTGGGGACATCTCTGCGCTGCTGATCCGCCTACGCTTGGGAGGTTTTCCTGCTGGCTCCGCTGTGAACGGGACTCTCGCTGCTGTGTCGGATCCGCTTTGGACTGGACTCTCGCGACTGTGTTGGATCCATTATGGATTGAACTTTCACAGTATCATGTTAGACCCGCTCGACATCCATTGCTTTCCTCCTCTCCAAGGTTCTCATAGTCATCATTGTCACCGACGTCCCACTGGGTGTGAGTATTCCTTGCCCTTATGTGGGCCTACCGAGGATGTCGTAGTGGTTTGTGTTGTGGTTTGTGCAGCCCTTTGAGACACTAGTGATTTAGGGCTATATAAGTAAACATTAATTGATAGATTGACTTAAATGCTTCTACTGAGGTGGCATCTCGAACTGTTACCGGGAGGGTATTCCAGAGTACTGGAGCCCGAAATGAAAACGCTCTATAGCCCGCAGACTTTTTTTGGGCTTTGGGAATCACTAATAAGCCGGAGTCCTTTGAACGCAGATTTCTTGCCGGGACATATGGTACAATACAATCGGCAAGATAGGATGGAGCTAGACCGTGTAGTATTTTATACGTAAGTAGTAAAACCTTAAAGTCACATCTTAAGTGCACAGGAAGCCAGTGCAGGTGAGCCAGTATAGGTATATATGTATGTATATATGTATATAAAGGTATATACAGTATAGGTATATATGTATGTATATATGTATATAAAGATATATACAGTATAGGTATATATGTATGTATATATGTATATAAAGGTATATACAGTATAGGTATATATGTATGTATACATGTATATAAAGGTATATACAGTATAGGTACATATGTATGTATATATGTATATAAAGGTATATACCGTATAGGTATATATGTATGTATATATGTATATAAAGGTATATACAGTATAGGCGTAATGTGATCAAACTTTCTTGTTCTTGTCAAAAGTCTAGCAGCCGCATTTTGTACCAACTGTAATCTTTTAATGCTAGACATGGAGAGACCCCAAATAATACGTTACAGTAATCGAGGCGAGACGTAAAAAACGCATGGATAATGATCTCAGCGTCTTTAGTGGACAGAATGGAGCGAATTTTAGCGATATTACGAAGATGAAATAAGGCCGTTTTAGTAACGCTGTTAATATGTGACTCAAAGGATCACCACAAATGATTCCCAGGAGTGGCACCGCTGTTGCCCACTGCTGCCCTCACCTCTCAGGGGGTGAACAAGGGTGATGGGTCAAATGCAGAGGACACATTTCGCCACACCTAGTATGTGTGTGTGACAATCATTGGTACTTTAACTTTAACTTAATATGTTATTGACATATGTTTTTACATAAAAAAAATGTAAAAAACATGTTTGCCATTTTCATTTGTAAAAAAATGAAAATGAAAAAACGATGAAAAAAGGTTGGGGACCCCTGCTGTACAGTACTCCAGTGGTTCTCAAATGGGAGTACGCGTACCCCTGGGGGTACTTGAAGGTATGCCAATGGGTACCTGAGTTTTTTTTTTAATATTCTAAAAAAAGCAACAATTTAAAAATCCTTCATAAATATATTTATGGAATAATACTTCAACAAAATATGAATGTAAGTTCATAAACTATGAAAAGAAATGCAACGATGCAATATTCAGTGTTGACTGCTAGATTTTTTGTGGACATGTTCCATAAATATTGATGTGAAAAATTTCTTTTTTTGTGAAGAATTGTTAAGAATTAAGTTGATGAATCCAGATGGATCTCTATTACAATCCCCAAAGAGGACACTTTAAGTTGATGATTACTTCTATGTGGAGAAATATTTTTTTATCATTGAATCACACAAAGTTTTTAGTTATTTCATATCTTTTATTCCAAATAGTTCAAGAAAGACCACTACACATGAGCAATATTTTGCACTGTTATACGATTTAATAAATCATAAACTGATGGCACAGTTCTGTATTTTATTTCTTTATCTCTTTTTTTCAACCAAAAATGATTTGCTCTGATGAGGGGGTACTTGAATTAAAAAAAAATGTTCACAGGGGGTACATCACTGAAAAAAGGTTGAGAACCACTGCAGTTAGCATCATTCCCTGCAGTACTACCATTTGGCCACTGAGTGCCGTAGTTTCCCTCCTTCCATCTCTCCTCCCCCTTTCTTCCCCATCACCAAGTAGTGGGAGGGGGAAAATGGCGGCCAGGAGATGAACGCACACGCTCGCCATGTCCACAACATAACTCCTCCGAGAGACGGTCCTCATCTCGAAGGCGGCCCGCTACAACCAACGCGCTTGCCTGGGCGAAGGGGAAGTGTGCCGCTACGTTCGCCTTTCGTCATTTGTTTGAGGAATGACGTCAGCGGCCAGCATGCTAAGCTAGCCGCTAGCATGGAAATAAACAGTGGAGATAAACAACACTGTTCAACGGTTATGAAGTTGGTCTAAGGTAAGTGTGTGTAATATTCCAGCCTATTATCGTCCAGAAATACGATTAGTTGTTTTTTTTAATGGTAAAATTATTATCCAGTCCTCAATGCAATGTACACTTGCCGGACACTTCATTAGGTACACCCCAAATGCACATAGACTATATTGCCAAAAGTATTTGGCCACCTGCCTTAATTGACTCACTTATGAACTTGAAGTGCCATCCCATCCCTAACCTGTAGGGTTCTATATGATGTCGGTCCACCTGTTGCAGCTATTGCAGCTTCAACTCTTCTGGGAAGGCTGTCCACAAGGTTGCGGAGTGTGTTTATAGGGATTTTCCACCATTCTTCCAAAAGCGCATTGGTGAGGCATACTTGCCAACCCTCCAGATTTTCCCGGAAGGCTCCCGAATCTCAGTACCCCTCCCGAAAATCTTCCGGGGCAACCATTCTCCCTACTTTCTCCCAATTTCCACTCAGACAACAATTATGGGAGCGTGCCTTAAAGGCCTACTGAAAGCCATTACTACCTACCACGCAGTCTGATATTTTATATATCAATGATATATGGCCGGGTTAGTTTACTAAATTGCAATTTAAAATTTGCGCAAATTATCCTGCTGAAAACGTCACGGTATAGTGACGCGTGCGCGTGACGTCACGGATTGTAGCGGACGTTTTGATCCAGTACCGATCCCAGCTATGAGTCGTCTGCTTTAATCACATAATTACACAGTATTCTGGACATCTGTGTTGCTGAATATTTTGCAATTTATTCAACTAATAATGGAGACGTCAAAGAAGAAAGATGTAGGTGGGAAGCGGTGTATTGCGGCTGCCTATAGCAACACAAACACAGCCGGTGTTTCCTTGTTTAGATTCCCGAAAGCTGACGGTGAAGCTTTTCTATAGAACAGAGCGGTCAAGCGAACATGTTTCCCTACCACATGTCAACCGGCAGGTTACGGTGAGAAAATCGTGACAATAAGTCGGCTCTTACCGTAGACATGAGCGGAGAGTTTGCGTCATTCTTCCTGCAGCTGTGGACTCTCTTGCCTCCTCCCAACGGCCGCCCCCGACCGTCAGATGCTTACACCATGGATCAGGGGGAGAAAAAAACTCAGCCCGGCTGCCTTGCCTCGTCGAGAAACATGGCTTCCCACGGAGACACTGGCAGTCACCACACCCGTGCCCACACCCCTCCGACTTTCAGGTACCACCATATAATCTCACTAAAACACTAGTAACACAATAAGCAGATAAGGGATTTTCCAGAATTTTCCTAGTGTAACAAACAGTTAAGGGTGTCCCAAGTTAAAAGAGAGTGTGAGGAGGAGGAGGAGGAGTTTTATCCTTTCAGAGTTGCCGTGTTGCTGTGACGTAGGGTGTAAAGGAGTTCACATTAAAGAAGCGGTGGCTGCCGGACCTGCTCTAATGTCTCCCGTTTATTATTTTATTATATTAGTACACTGTATAGGCGAACCCGGGACACTCGGCTACACCAGTAAATGTGTCTAATAACATCTGAATCGCTCCCACTGCCCTCGTCTTTTTTTTTTTTTCTCTATAGTCCTTCACTCTCACTTTCCTCATCCACGAATCTTTCATCCTCGCTCAAATTAATGAGGAAATTGTCGCTTTCTCGGTCCAAATCGCTCTGGCTGCTGGTGGCCATGATTGTAAACAATGTTCAGATGTGAGGAGCTCCACAACCCGTGACGTCACGCGCACATCGTCTGCTACTTCCAGTACAGGCAAGGCTTTTTTATTAGCGACCAAAAGTTGCCAACTTTATCGTCGATGTTCTCTACTAAATCATTTCAGCAAAAATATGGCAATATCGCGAAATGATCAAGTATGACACATAGAATGGACCTGCTATCCCCATTTAAATAAGAACATCTCATTTCAGTAGGCCTTTAAAGGCACTGCCTTTAATTCTCCAACATGTTTTGGTATCCTGGAGCATTCAAAGTTCCTTTCACTGGAACTGAGGGGCAAAGCGCAACTCCTGGAAAAACAACCCCACAACATAATTCCTACCACTTTGTGGCTGAGTTGCTGTTGTTTCTAAACTCTTCCATTTTCTTCTAATAAAACCGACAGTTGCCTTTGGAATATTTAGGAGCGAGGAAATTTCCCAACTGGATTTGTTGCAGTGTTGGCATCTTATGACAGTTCCACGCTGGGAATCATTGAGCTCCTGATAGCTGCCCATTCTTTGACAAATGTTTGTGGAAACAGTCTCCATGCCTAAGTGCTTGATTTTATACACCTGTGGCCGGGCCAAGTGATTAGGACACCTGATTCTGATCATTTGGATGGGTGGCCAAATACTTTTGGCAATATAGTGTATTTACATAGGCACTTAAGCTCGATTTTAACCTACGCTGGCATACTGTCTGCCAGTGTAACTGTAACAAATACTGTATATTGGACACTGCAGGTGTAGTTGTCTATTTTCATGTTATGTCTTACAATGGAATTAGGCATAAATTAATTTTGGACCCCAACAAGCACGTAAACAACAATTAATGGCCAATGCCTTCATTAAAACTGATTTTTCGGATCATATTTTGTGTCGTTTAGTTCTCTTTGGTAGAACTAAGAAAATCTATTCAGTTTGCCTTAAAACATAACTGAAGTTAGCTAAGCACTTTTGGAACACTATTATTCTTATATTGTGTATTCCTGAGAATTATCTTTTTTTAAGGACTGACTGCAAAAAAACTTTGTAAAATATCTATATTACAAAGCTGTAGTGTTTTGGGAATCTACTGCAAAAAAATGGTCTTTTCAAAGTTTTTGTACGGCCCAGTCTGATGCATTCTCGGGCCAGTTTTGGCCCCTGAAATCCCATTTGATTCGCCCTGTGCTACGCCTGCCATGAAGTCTTCTCATGGTCTCGCACTGTTGTGACTTTTTTCATGTTTTTTCTGCTCTTAAAGGGTAAACGTCACTGTCCTATCTTGAGGTGGGTCCATACCGTTGGAGCATGAGGAAGCCTATGCCACAGAAAGGTAAGCACATTATTGCTATAATGTTGGAATTATTTTGTAAGCAAACATTAATTCTTGCAGGGTTACTCGTTGAAAGTAAAATACATTGAAGATGAGTCTGTTTTGTGTGTTTGCTGTCTAGCTATAGAGTGGAAAGATGCACGAAAGATTAAGCATACCCGCAGTGGACGGCCCACACTGTATCATGGTAATTAGCCCACGGCAGCCAACTATTAAAATCAAAGTATTAGTTGGTTTCTAACTCTTATTTTTCCACAGGACATTTCAGTTGGGATAAGTATCTAAAAGAGACGGGCACCAGTGCTGCACCTGCACAATGCTTCCGACAGGTGCGCTCGATCAATGTTTACCCTGCATGTATAGTGTTTCACAAAACGTCCGACATAATTCAGCAAGCATTCGTAAATGTTTGTATAGCGGTACAGATTTAATATCCACTGAAAATTAGTCAGCACACAGAAATGATTGTCTGGCAACGCAAGTCAATAGTACACCTTCCTGTGAACATGTCCAAATTGTGTCTAAAGTGTTAGTATGAGGACTGTTTGTATCAAGTGCTGTCTTAATCCGCGTGGGATTTCACTAGAGCTGCATCAGTTACTGGAATCCTCGTCCACTCCACCATGATGACATCACAAAGGTGGTGGATGTTACACACTACACTTTACACGCCGGTTTGGCCAATCCATCCCGTTCAGCTTCCTCAGCAAGGCACTTGTCATCTTGAAGATGTGTTTGGAGTCCTTATCATATTGCAAAACTGGCTTGTGGCCCCGTTTTCCCAAGGGAGAGAATCACGCTTTGCTTCACAACGTCACAGTTAATGTTAGAATTTGTGTTCAAAGTTTCCCCCAGAAAATTTGTTAGTGGTGCCTCTCCAGGGGGAAGGGGGCGTCGGACTTGGAAGGCGGTGGGTGTAAGGAACAGTGTAATTTTGCCTGTCACCACCATTACGTCTCCATCTTATCGCTGCCACCACAGCCTGGGGGGCAATAGACCATAGATCGTCGTGTGATACGATGTATTTTTTCCGTAAAGTAAAAACAAATCAGTCAGGGCCATATGCTGACATATGCTCAAGTCATCATGCTTAATATATTACAGCATTTGGGAAGCCTGTAGTTGATTTTTATTATGTAAATGTTCTATTTTTATCAATATGTGACAGCAGGGACCTTGCCAGTCAAAACTAAGCTGCTACATTACTAATGATTAATGAAACTATAGCTAAAAATAATACAATAGCAATAGGAGAGACTATTCATCCCTGAACACAGTGGAGTTCATGTAGGCTTTATGATGCAGTTACATTATATATCAACTATTAGAGACAGCTTCAGTAAACTCTTCACTTAACATAATGTCCTTTTTTGCTGCTTCAACACAGCTCAATCAACACAGAAAAAGGTAAAGTGAAATAACTTTATTTTAGGTCAATAATGCTTGTCTTTCTCTCAGACAGACAGGGATTTGATGTCCGTAACACACGCACACACCGTACAATGAGCTAACGTTAAGCTAAAAGCTAATTAACCTTCACCACAAGGACTGCGAGGAAGCTGAGCTGCCGCTTATATTTCTAGAACGTCAACAGGCTCATAGTGATGTTACTAGTAGTTGACTGGGAGGTGTTTGTTATAATTTGGAGAGAGTTCTATTCACTCCACTGTCTGTCCTGTGCCGTGAGCATTGACTCCATGTGCTCTGAATACGCACTGCTGATTGGCTGTTACCGCTCTGTGTGTAACCAATCAGATGGTTCTGTGGGTGGGACAATGCTGGGTGCTGCATAGACGTACTGACAGAGGCAGATGCAGAACGAAGCCGAGCAGCTTGCTATGACTTTAGTTTAGGCGGTGGCTCTTTGTTGTTAAGGCGTTTGCCTTAGCAACAAAGCACTGCGGTAAACGCTGCGTCTTTCCCCTTGATGAACCGCAGCTTCTCAGTGACAAAGTTAACTTGCTACTCACTCGTGTTGTGAAAAATAATGGCAATGTTAGTTCATTTTCGCTGCATAATAAATAGCTCCCACTTACATGCGTCATACGACAACTCGGGATGTAAGGGTAAACGGTGTAATGATAAATTGCGGTAAAATTCCAGAAAGTTAGTAGTACCAATTAAATTTGTAATTACTGAAGAAAAAACATTTTTTAGGCAACACTGCCCACTTTCTGGAAACAGAAGCGCCGCTGCGCTTGTGCACCGATTGCTTCGTTTCACTTCATTTCACTCGCTTCTACTTCTGCGTAATCTCAGAGTGCGTTTAGGAGCGCACTGCTGTTATTAGATGACAACAGGTCTGGACAGTATTGGAGACAGGCGCATTTATCCCGATTACCATGCTGCGGGCGATTTGTAGGTTACGTTGTCACAACTTGATTTTATTAAGTCTTGCCGTTTGTGTACTGGGATGGTCACTCGTATTTTATGCTAACTGTGTCATTTACTGCTAACTGTGTCAGTGTTCCTATAACATCAATACAAGCTAAATGTTTTCAACCTATATTCAATTGAATTCACCGCAAAGGATTGGTAAACTTTGTTTTTTTTGGAAATATTAGCTCATTTGGAAGTTGATGCCTGCAAAATGTTTCAAAAAAGCTGCCACAAGTCTGACTTTGAACAGCTGGCTCGTCATCTGTGGTCACCTGATAACCTCTCCACGCAGGCTACTGAGTTAGCATCTCAAACTGTTACCGGGATGGCATTCCAGAGTACTGGAGCCCCAATAGAAAACGCTCTATAGCCCGCAGACCTTTTTTGGGCTCTGGAAATCACTAATAAGCCGGACTTCTTAGAAGGCAGATTTTCTTGCCGGGACATATGGTACAATACAATCTGCAACAATACATGGATTGCATCTTTAAACAAAGAAAACCATCTGAAGTTATCGTAGTTATACTTTTTAGGTATTATGCCATGATTTTACTCGTCTGGCCCACATGGGAATAGATTTTCTTCCATGCGGCCCCTGAGCTAAAATGACTTTTGTCACCCCTGATGTAGAGCCTTACGCCCCCACTCAATGAGTTCAAAGCGGGCATGAAGCTGGAGGCACAGGACCCACGGAACACCACGTCTACTTGCATCGCCACCGTGGTCGGCCTGACAGGGGCACGGCTTCGCCTCCGCCTGGATGGCTCAGACAACAAGAATGACTTCTGGCGCCTGGTGGACTCGTCAGAAATCCAACCCATCGGCTACTGCGAGAAGAACGGGGGCATGCTGCAGCCGCCGCTCGGTAAGGACACACGGACGTAGGCATTGAGCTTGACAGGTTTTCAGTAAAAATTCATAGTTTCTGCGTATTGTGTCGTCTCCTCAGGTTTTCGTCTTAATGCATCGTCCTGGCCTATGTTTTTGTTGAAGACACTAAATGGGGCTGAGATGGCGCCTCCTCGCATCTTTCACAAGGTACTTATTCACAACTCACAGACTAATCCCAGATTTCTACTGTACGTCTAATTGCTGTGGAAGGGCGCCCTGACCATTTTCATTCTAGTCAATGTGTCAGTTTCTACTGCGGACTGAACCCATTGTGGACCTATTGCATCCCAGTGCTAAATATACACAGAGCTTTTTTTTGACGGTCGCCGCAACACAGCACATTAATTTAGCTAAAATCTGCTTGTTTGGGACATGAAGTCATGCACAAACACAAAATAGTTGGATTGCAATCACGTGACCTAGAGGCATATCTGGGCACTTTTGGGTTTCAAGCAATGGTCTAAGCCCCATTAGGCTCCTGTTTATTTACCTGAATCAGTGCAGATTTAGGCGAATTATCAAAGATTTAGAGGCAAATATAAAAGCGATCATGAAAAAAATATTCTAAATGGGATCTTGTTTTTTAATGGCATGAAACAAAATGGCCCTGCGACGAGGTGGCGACTTGTCCAGGTTGTACACCACCTTCCGCCCGATTGTAGCTGAGATAGGCACCAGCGCCCCCCGCCACCCCAAAGGGAATAAGCGGTAGGAAATGGATGGATGAATGGATGAAACGAAATGACGTGGTAATTACAAATATTATTATTCAATACATTAACTTTAGGTGAGGCTGATTAGACAAATACATACTATTCAAACATAAAACATAAGAAAGGGACTGATGAAAAATTAATCTATGTACAATTAAGCGGTAGAAAATGGATTAATATATTGTGTTAGAATAAATAACTACATTAATAATTAAACATTTTTAACAGAACTGTCAATAAAATTAAAGTGCAAATGTAATAAAGCTTCATTGTCATGATCCGTGGCCCAGATCATCCATCCATCCATTTTCTACTGCTTATTCCCTTTCGGGGTCGCGGGGGGCCCTGGCGCCTATCTCAGCTACAATCGGGCGGAAGGCGGGGTACACCCTGGACAAGTCGCTACCTCATCGCAGGGCCAACACAGATAGACAGACAACATTCACACTCACATTCACACACTAGGGCCAGTTTAGTGTTGCCAATCAACCTATCCCCAGGTGCATGTCTTTGGAAGTGGGAGGAAGCCGGAGTACCCGGAAGGAACCCACGCATTCACGGGGAGAACATGCAAACTCCACACAGAAAGATCCCGAGCCTGGATTTGAACCCAGGACTGCAGGACCTTTGTATTGTGAGGCAACGCACTAACCCCTCTGCCACCGTGAAGCCCGGCCCAGATCATGTTTTTGTAAATTTCTGGTGTTTTTGGACTCCCTTTGTCCCTGTTTTGTTTTGATTGATTGATTGATTGATACTTTTATTAGTAGATTGCACAGTTAAGTACATATTCCGTACAATTGACCACTAAATGGTAACACCCGAATAAGTTTTTCAACTTGTTTAAGTTGGGGTCCACGTTAATCAGTTCATTGTGCACCTCTGTGTTTGTTTTGTTTTCTATGGGAATTAATTGGGTTCACCTGCCTCTGTTTAGTGGTTGGCACGCTCATCGGCAGTCGACCACTAATCAGAGAGCTATTTACTTATTAACCTCTCTCGCCACACTCGTCCTGGTTCTTTGTTTGCTTATGCTACAAGTTACGTGAGTATAGCCTGTCTCTATTCTATGCTAAGTAGTAGCCTTAGCTTCCACTGCGTTTGGCACATTTTTCCGTCGGCTTTTTCCTGTTTTTTGTACCTCCTTGATTTCTCAAAAATAAATCACGTTCCTACCTGCAAGTCCTGTCCTGCAAGTGGTCTGTTTGTATCCCGTGGGAACGAACCTTGCAGCAAGCTGCGACCCCCCGACCGTAACATTCACCACTTAAGTCATACTTTTCGCATTTAAGAAACTTATCTATGACTTTAGCTCCAAAGGTCTTTTTGTTTGATATTGTCATTTTTGCCGCAATATGTGGAAAAGTGTATTACAACTGAGTACTACTACGGCCCATACAGACCACAGCAGAGAAACAGATATTTTTTTGGCGTTGTAACACAAGTAACCCTTTAATTAACAACGCATAATTTTCCACCCTTACGCACGCATTTGTAAAAACGAAAGCCTTCCTCATAAATAAATATGTGCCTTGTACCCTCTCCTGTTGAGTAAATAAACTAAGTTCTACTCCCACCTGTTTATATAAGGTGCTCTAACACTCATTGTGCCTTCCATACCGTGACCCTCTTCCTCCCTTTTTTTAACATGACCCCAGCAGGAGCCTCCCACTCCGGAGCAAAACTCCTTCCAAGTGGGTATGAAGCTGGAGGCGGTGGACCGCAAAAACCCTCACTTCATTTGCCCGGCAACAGTGGGCGCCCTCCGCGGAGTGGAGGTATTGGTCTCCTTCGACGGCTGGCGGGGGGCCTTCGACTACTTCTGCCGCTACGACTCCAGGGACATCTTCCCGGTCGGCTGGTGCACGCTCACCGGGGACAACCTGCAGCCGCCTGGAACCAAAGGTAGGAATCCTTCCAGAGTTTTTGTGAAGTTAAGCACAACATTTGCTTATCTTCTCCGTGGTTTGGAAGACAAGAATTGACAAGTGAGGCGCACTGGTGTAAATGTGCTGAGCGAACATATTCCAGTCAAATATGGTTGTCAGAGATGGTGGGAGGAGCGAAGAGTGGCGTTGAGCTCCTGGATAGTAGTTATTTAATCTGCAGTGGATGTACAGCCGAGCTGAGACGTTTGACTCTTGTTTAAGCAGGACAGCGAAGGTAAGACGAGCAAAAAGACAGAATTAATTTAAAGTGATGGAAGTGTTGGAGTGTGTGTGGGAACTCGGTGAACTCTCCCTCGAGAGGAGGAAATGCTACACGAGTGTGCTTGCTTGCAACAATTGTGTGTATTTGTAAAGGCTGCCACTGATCAATGAACATGTAACCTAAGTATATTCACAAAGAATCAACCAATCTGTGCTGATCGATCAGCTGTGGTGTTTTCCCCGGCTTCACACTTGCTCCGGTATGAAAAGTTGTTGTAGCTTGCAGCAGTGCCATTTATCAGCATTCCTCTGTGGAAGTGTATTTAATTTATAATTCCCACAGGCTGCATAGTGTATGCTTTGTATGCTTCTGCTTCTGATTTGCGGTCGGGTTGACATCTGTTGGCACTAAGCTTCCTTGTAAGGTGTTGAACCTTTAGGCCTCAAAGGTTACTTGCTTTTAAGTCACAGCCGTCAGGCTTTTAGAAGGTCGGCGAAGTGCAAAATAAATCCTTACTTCTTGTCTGGAATTGCTATTTTGTTTTTTCTTTTTATTTTTGCAGTTTGATGCACCTGACACTTGCTTGTTTGTATTTCACAATAAGGTGATTATAAGAAACTGTCCAAAATGATTATAGCGCAGAACTTCTTCGGAAGCATATGAGTTGTAATGTAGCTATCGGACATCTGGACAAGACTGGAACAATTATTTGAAGAAGTTATGTAGAAATGCATTAAAGCTGCATCAATATTTGGTACTTCATTCCTTAATTAGCATTGATAGCACTCTGTTTCAAACGAGTCTCAGTTTGTTACCTCTTGAAGTTAGTTTCCTACCCTGTGATTAAATTGTGTCAAAACTTGACCTACTTTTCTCATAGCAATATCTCAAACTTTCCCCTTAACAGCAGTGTTGCCGAAGGGTATCGGACCCCTAACAGACAGGGCAGTGGAAAATCAAGCCATGCCAACACCAACCGTTGGAAACAGACCTACCAGACAAAGGGGGCGTAAACCGGGGCGCAGGAAAACCAAGGGGGCTTGGAACCAGAAGACCCCAGGGGTGTTAGGACCAACGAGCGTGCAGGTTACCAAAGACCTTGAACCCATTAAGATCCCCAAGAAACGTGGGCCCAAGCCTGGACGTAAGGTAGGCCAGACACCCTAAGTAGCACACTGGCAAGTCCCCACTAACATCTATTTGGGTATGTTGCCGTACTTGCAGTTGAGTTGGGTAAAGAAAGCCGACTGGCTGAAAGACGCCATGGCAGGACCTGGGCGGCCAGCTGCAGGTCCAGGACGACCCCGTGGAAGATTGCCGGACAACTGGGCCCAAAGGATAGCCTTTCAGCAGCCCCAGGCCTCGCCTATCAAGATCCCCCAAAAAAGAGGGCCCAAACCTGGCAGTAAGGTAGACGTCACTTACACAACAAACCTGTGCTTGTTTTCTGATGGAAGTTTTAATCTTCAACAATAATGTTAGCAGCGAATGATTTTTTTATATATGCTGCCAACCAGCAAACTTTGCCAATTCAATATGGATTTCTTCAGACATTCCTTGGCCTGTGGCTTTACTTTGTTGACTTCAGCTCTTCACCGTTGTAAAGAATAGTACAAACACTTCTTTGTCCAGAGAAAACCTCGCCTGGTACCTAATCCAGTCCCCACGTCTCCAACCAGCAGCATGCCAGAGCCTGACACCAGCACCATCACCCTTGACAACGCCAGCATCCCCAACTCTGCACTACAAACCCCCACAGGTACCATAAAACATACTATCATGAATCCTCTTCTATTATTTCCCTAAACCAAAAAGAGGCTGTAGACAACTTGCTAGCGTAAAGGTGTAGAGTGCATGAAAAAATGAGAAGGAAACAGTATCTCTCTTTGACTTTTTTAACTCTCGTATTGCATAGCACGGAAGCAACATCACCAATGTTGCTATAGCTTAGACAGCATTAGTGGGGCTGATTAAGTCAATGTTAACAGCAGTATGTCAAGTTAACCACATTAAAAGTGGTGTAGCAACATTTTAAAGGTAATGTACACAGAATTAAAGCTGCTGGATGCTGACCTTAATCGAAACAATGCATTCTGAGTAGAGATGTCTGATAATGGCTTTTTTGCCGACATCCAATATTCCGATATTGTCCAAATGTTAATTACCGATTCTGATATCAACGGATACCGCTTTATACGGTCATGGAATTAACACAATATTATGCTCAATTTTGTTGTGATACCCTGCAGGATGCATTAAACAATGTAACAAGGTTTTCCAAAATAAGAGAACAACTTCAACTCAAATTATGGAAAAAAGTGCCAACATGGCACCGCCATATTTATTATTGAAGTCACAAAGTGCATCAATTTTTTTTAACATGCCTCAAAACACCAGCTTGGAATTTGGGATATGCTCTCCCTGAGATAATCCTGATATCCACTACAACTATGGGAAACACTATCCTTTGACTTTCACAAAGTCTAAGTCTAAGACAGTGCATTATTCTTACATTTTTTAAACATGCCTCAAAACAACTGTTACAAAAACAATGAATGCACACAGCTTCAGTCCAGAGTATACTAAAGTAATAATGTAAACAATAACATACCGGTAGTCCTCATTTAGTGCAAGTTTGCCTGGCATACTGTATAACAGGAAATTCTAAAGTGGGCTCAATCTGCCCTGGTCTAACGTATTGGTATGAGTAACACAAATGTGCTGCAAGCTAGTGGTGAGTGCTTGAAGTGGCCTAGCAGTCAGCCAGAGCTTCTGAAATGCTGCGTTGAGACAGAGCATCTCCGTTCACTGCAAGCTGCAAAGTGTGTGCCATGCAGGGCAGACTAGCCCCACCAAACTCCACCGTCGTTCGTTATCCCCGACCACAACGTTAGCTTTCGCCCCGGTGTGGTTTTTGTCGTATTTTTGTTTTTTCTCGGCGAAGTCTTTAAGCGACAACTATGTGTGGTACGACTTTTTTTTCCGGTTTTTGCTTTTCATCCATCTTACGCTTGCATTCATCGTGTATCTCTTTATGATTCTTGAATAGGTGGGCGATCAAATTGTTCGTATTAAAGGAAGATGCCTTGGTTCCTCCTCGCATAACCAACTTTTTGCAGTCATTGCAAATTGCCAGTTTTTTATCCGTTAGACACACTTCAAAATAATCCCAAACCATAGACGTTGGTAGTCAGTCATCAAGCGAGCTTGCTTGTTAGCCACGACTACAGCACCGGCAACAACACACTCTTGTTGTTGTTATGCTGCGTTTGCAGCGGTTTGATGAGGTCATCAAGCGTCACCAGTAAACTTCTCATGCTGCAGTCGTCAACTCCTTTGCTGTGTGTGGGAGAGGGGAGGGGCTGCTGACTGGATTTATATCCGTGTTTTACCGAATATGTTCCACTCTGTACAACAGCGTTTTAAAAAATCATTAATTTTGCTTTTTGAAACTGATACAGATAGATTCCGATATCATATTTAAAAGCATTTATCGGTTTTCCTACAGCCACAGACTCACTTCCTTGTGTTTGCTCCCACTCTCAGTTTGTGTTTACCTAAACAAGTATGGCAAAGTGGGACCCCATCTGGACCAGCGGCGTGTCCAGAAGCTCCCAGACCACTTCGGCCCAGGTCGCGCGTCCTCCGTGCTTCAGCAGTGTGTCCAAGCTTGCATGGACTCCGCTCATAACCAGGCGACCGTCTTCTCCTGCCTCAAGCCGGGCCAGGGGGGAGAGGTGGTTTCAGGTAAGAATGATACAATGAACTGTAGTTTGATTACAGCAGATGTATTGTCTTTTTTTTTTATGTGAAATTCCACGTTTATGAATATCCACCAGCCGTCTTCAATCAGCAGCACCACACGCTGACGCTGCCCACCGTCAGCAGCATCACGTACGCCCTCCACTTCCTGGAAAAGCTCTGCCACAACCTCCACTGTGACCCCCTGTTTGGCAGTCAGCCTGTGGCCAGAGAAAGCCTGCACTTCGACGGATGCACCTACACTACAGGCCAGTCACCACGTTTAATTTTGTTCCTTCAAAGTAGGACTGGGCGATATGGCCTTTTTTCAATATCTCAATATTTTTAGGCCATGTCACGATACACAATATATATCTGGATATTTTGCCTTAGCCTTGAATTAACACGTGATGCATATAATCACAGCAGTATGATGATTCTATGTCTACATTAAAACATTCTTCTTCATACTGCATTCATATATGCTACTTTTAAACTTTCATGCAGAGAGGGAAATCACAACTAAGTCAATTTACCAAAAGTGTATTTATTAAACAGTTATTAAGCAGTGGCACAAACATTCATGTCATATCGAAACAGAAAGTGAAAGATTGTCAGAGACATTTTAAAACAAGCTATTAGTGCACTTTTCTGCATGATGTCACTAAGATGACATATCAAAACAACATTAAATTAAAGTGCACTTTTGTACAGAACGCCACTACAATAGTTTAAAACAAATAATGTGCATTTTTGTGCATGATGTCACACAAGATATTTCAATAACTGTCAAATAGAAATAAGCTGCATACTAGGAAATCAAAACACTATGTGGTAGGTTACTGTGGACGTTTTCTCCTTATGTTGTTGACTATTTTTTTTATAAGGTTTTTATGTGGAAATAGTTGCTTCGGCATTTTGTTGTTATGGTACCGAATGGAGATGTTGACATGCAGAGTAAACACTTTTCATTCTCTAGCAGGTGACTTTTCAAATGATGCCACATATTAGCAGTAATGCTACTTTTTGTAGCAACGCTTTTGCTTGACAAATTACGGTTGTCTGTTCAACGTATTCCCACTTGAAGCCAAACCACCGCCAGACAATGGACCCCCTGCTGTTTTTCGTGGGAATTAATTCTTCCTTCATTTGTTACCAGATTTGCACCTTCTTTTTTCTCGTATTACCACTCGCTCCACAGCTAACTTTACACATGCTGCTACCTCTCTGCTCCGCGAGGGCGTATACGTATGCGACGTATATAAGAAGGTGCGCTGCTGTCTGTGAGAAGGAGAGACAAGAAAGAGTGAGAAGATCCTGTAGCATAATGACCGCAGCTTAAAGCAACTGCGTGAGAACGTATACTCGAATATCACAATATAGTCTTTTTCTATATCGCACAGACAAACCCGAGATATATCAAGTATAGTGATATGTTGCCCAGCCCTTCTTCAAAGCAATTGCTGTTAGCAATATAACATCGGGAAATGAACAACAAAATGACTGCTATTAATTCTCTGCTCTTAGACAGTGGAAGTTTGGGAGATAACCTGAAGACGGGTTCTGAGCAAGGCACCAAGAGGCTCCTGCAGGACTCTAACACTAGTATCCGATCCTCAAAACTGGCCAAGATTTCACGTCCATCGACTGATGGTAATTAAACTTTATTATAGATAATGCTTTCTGCCATGTGTCATAGTAGATGTCTTTACCACAACACACACCACCCTGCACACATGGCATCTGTAAAGCTAAGTTAAAAATACATCTCCAAGGTCCCACCATATTGTGTTTGAAATTGTCCAAAACGCTGACTCGTAATGGAATTTAGACTTTGAGTACTTTTAGAAAAGTAGTGGTAGAGTAAGCGGTCTTGCTCTTGCTCCATTGTCTTTAACAGTAGTTCAATACAGTATGAGTCATTTCGAAACATTACCTTTGGTCTACGTGCTGTTGTGTACATCAGTGGTACCGGTCCATGACGCATTTGCTACCGGGCCGCTAGGGTTGTAATGGTACGTGTATTTGTATCAAACCGTTTCGGTACGGGGGTTTCGGTTCGGTTCGGAGGTGTACCGAACGAGTACACATGCTAGAAGCGACCGGGCTAGGACAACATGTAAAAGCCAGAGCTGGAAGACCCTCCTGCCTTGTCAAGATCTCCCGTTTGGGAACGCTTTAGCTGCGCGATACAACAATGGAGGTTTGCCGACATTGTTCAGCAGCTGCTTCTGACAACACGTCAAACATGTGTTGCACCTTTCATGCTTCCGGCTCCCTGACCGTAGTCGAGGAGCGCGGGGGAGACATTCCAGGGCTGATATATTCTCAGGGGCAACACCCTCGACTCTAACCGGCAGTGGGTATCCACAGCTCCAGACTCCAGGGTAAATGAAGAGTCGGGCGATTAGTTGCAAATCGTGGCTTTATTGAGGTCTTGCACACAGCCAATCCATCAAAATACTCGCCACTCCCCAGACTCATGCTACCGCTCCCTCACCTCGCTTGCCCACACACTCACCTCACATGCTGCCGCATATTAAAGGGCCACACACACGCTACTCTCATAACACATGCTAACCCATTTGAAGTGCCACCACCGCATTCAAGCAGCCTCTCCTCGGCGAGTCAGGCAGGGCTAAAGCAATAACAAATGTTTTTATAGCAAGTACATTTTGACCCACTTCTATGGTGGAAGAACAATGAGCCCATATATCCTCTTACTGCCAAGTTAACAAGGCTGGGGGGGAAGAAACGTTAACCTGAGGCTGAGTTGACTTGAAACTGTTTAATGTTGCACTTTTTATATGTAGAAGAAAAGTTTTGTCCTTTTATTTAATCTTAGTAACAACTTGAGGCAGTTTAATGTTGATTAACGTGGACCCCGACTTAAACAAGTTGAAAAACTTATTGGGGTGTTACCATTTAGTGGTCAATTGTACGGAATATGTACTGTACTGTGCAATCTACTAATAAAAGTCTCAATCAATCAGTAAAAAAAAACACTTTATATGTAGAAAGGTTTTGTTAAGAAACCATTTTGAGCCTTATTTTATTTAGTTTTTATTTTATATACAGTATGTTAACCACATTAACCCTGGCAATGGACCCTGTGTGTATATGTATGTTATACCATTCTTTACAAATTTGGTAAATAAATAACCCAAAAATTTATATTTTATTGTTTTCTTACTGTACCGAAAATGAACCGAACCGTGACCTCTAAACCCAGGTACGTACCGAACCAACATTTTTGTGTACCGTTACACCCCTACGGGCCGCACAGATTCATTTATAAACTACCGCATTTTCTCTAACTTAACTTTCGCCTGTCCAACTAAACACACCAATAAGCTTGTTAATCATTGTATATTATAGCTCCTTTTTTATAGTACATGGGACAATCAATGCCCATTAATAGACATATAAAATGTTAATGTGCCAGATTGGGGCCAAAGGCTAATTGGTTGGCTGTTTTTATCTGCCACACATAGAAAGCAGGTCTGTGAAAATAATACTTACATTAAACTGGTCCCTGGTGGAAAGAAGGTGGGTGAACCATGGTGTAGATGTCTGTATAGTTAGCCTGCAGACAATGCATCCATATGTCTTCTCTTTCTTCCAGGTGTAGAAGACATATTTAATGAGGTGTGTAACAATACAGTATGGATGTAACGATATGAGAATTTCATTTCACGGTTATAATTATTATTGTGGTATTGTTGAATGTGCTTAAAAAGTACTTAAACACACACTGAATTATTTTGACTAAGTTAGGTATTTTTAAACATAAATAAGACAAGCTGGTAGCAAAGCCTCTATATTGCATGTCTTGTTTTTTATGCTTCACTCATAGTGTTTAGTCTTAATATTTTATCCGTGTTAATGACTATGCTTTTATTGTTTTAAATATTGGTTTGTGCTTTAGTACTTTAAGATTTATTTCAATGAAAAGTGTGTAATAAAGAAAATCTATTATTATTAGTTATTTTCTTAAGAGGGGCGTTGTCCTACTATGTTCAGTGATGCTTAAACACATCATCCTCTGAGGAAAGATCGATTTTCATAATGCTATCTGCCTTTTTTTTTTGTTTTTTTTTTTGCAACAGCTGCATCAGCCGATACAACATATGATATAATTCAAAATTATAACATTATTCTTTTATTATGATTTATTGTAAAATTATACAGTAAATAAAATAATACAGATTTCTCATGTTCCGATATTGGTACCGTATTTTTTGGAGTGTAAGTCGCTCCGGAGTATAAGTCGCACATGCCGAAAATGCATAATAAAGAAGGAAAAAAACATATATACATTGCACTGTGGTATAAGTCGCATTTTTGGGGAAAATTTATTTGATAAAACCCAACAGCAAGAATAGACATTTGAAAGGCAATTTAAAATAAATAAAGAATAGTGAACAACAGGCTGAATAAATGTATGTTATATGAGGCATAAATAACCAACTGAGAAGGTGTCTGGTATGTTAACATAGCTTATTATGTTCGCGTCATTCAAATAACTATAACATATAGAACATGCTATACCTTTACCAAAATATCTGTCACTCCTAATCGATAAATCCCATGAAATCTTATACGTCTAGTCTCTTAAGTGAATGAGCTAAATAATATTATTTGATATTTTACGGAAATGTGTTAATAATTTCACAAATAAATCGCTCCTGAGTATAAGTCGCACCGCTGGCCAAACTCCGAAAAAAAACTGCGACTTTTAGTCCGAAAAATACGGGACTTTAACTTAAATTACAGGCTTTTTAAAGATAATGTTATTAGCTATTCTTGGAAAATTCATAGATTTTACCTCATAAATTCGCCAAAAAATTTTGTAATATGATGACTAATCTTTAGTTTAAAATTATACCTTTTATTGTTTTGTTAGGATTTCATGTAAAATTACGGTATCCAGTAAATATAAACATAACACAGATTTATTCTGTTAAATAACGTTTTGTCATATTAGTTATTCTTGTAATATATATATATATATATATATATATATAGTAGGGCTGCAACTAACGATTAATTTGATAATCGATGAATCTGTCAATTATTACTTTGATTAATAATCGGATAAAAAAGACAAACTACATTTCTATACTTTCCAATGCTTTATTTTAAAAAAAACACATTCTGGCACTATGTCCTTTCGACTTGCCAAACATAACAATAACAAGGCAAGCTTTAGAAAAATGTTTTTTTTTTTATAAAGTGCACAATTGTCATGCACAATAGCAATAATTTTGCTTAGGGGAATTTCAAACCTGCCTACTACTTATTCCGACCATTCTGCAATGTTGGATGCTGAATGTCTTTCCTCTAGTAGCATGGTCGTAAGGCAGATTGACTTCATGTTCCATTCGTCTCCAATGTAGTGGCATGTATTGCCGAGGTTGGCTTCCGTGGCTACACTTGTCCACACATCAGTGGTCAGAACAATTTTGCTCTGGGTGGCTTTAATGTCAGTTTACACAGTTTGAAATGTCTGCTCATACTTCCTCTCCATCAGTTTCGTAAAATGGGTCGTTGAGGGAAGAGTGTAACCAGGGTTAAGGACGTAAATAATTTTTCTGAAACCGTCATCCTCCACCATCATGTCAGTTACCAACATATTCAGGATAGCTTCAGTCAATGCAGCCGCTTGCTTTGGTGTGCACACCTTCCTTTGTACGAAGTCGCTAATGCTGGCTTGTTTCTTTCTGAAATGAGAGAAACTATATCATGAACGTAATAATTTCTGATGTAAAAGGCACATGTTTTAGATCATGGTGACTGCTGCCTAGTTTTTCTTGTTATATTATTATTTTTCCTGTAATATTTTTATCCTTATGTTAATTTTTTATTTTTATTCTTATTGTAGTTTTCTCAATTTTTTCCCATTTAAACCCCTGTTATTGGCTTTTTAAATTCGATGTCAATTCTGTACACTTCTGCTGGAATTTAAATGTTCCTGTGGAAACCCCCCTGAGGGAATCAATAAAAGTACTATCTATCTATCTATCTATCTATCTATTTATCCGTTTAATTACACCACCATATTAAAAAAAAAAAGCTAAATTAAATAAATGGACATTGGAGATGCAGCATACAACAATAATAACACAGAAATGTAACTCATCAGATCAGTACTGAATCAGATATTGTACACATTGGCTGCCTGTGAATAATAGCATGAAATATTCCAGCACTTTCATAATGTTTATATTACTAAAGCATCACTCAAATATTATGTAGCTTTATCGGGTCCGGCCACATTGATCCATTATGAAACCAACCCGAGATATTTAAATGATAAATGGGTTGTACTTGTATAGCGCTTTTCTACCTTCAAGGTACTCAAAGCGCTTTGACACTACTTCCACATTCACACACACATTCACACACTGATGGAGGGAGCTGCCATGCAAGGCGCTAACCATCACCCATCAGGAGCAAGGGTGAAGTGTCTTGCTCAGGACACAACGGACGTGATGGGGTTGGTACTAGGTGGGGATTGAACCAGGGACCTTTGGGTTGCGCACGGCCACTCTTCCACTGCGCCACGCCGTCTCGTATTTCTGTCCGTTTATTGCCTTAAAAAATCTCGTTAACAAAAGATTAAAAACACACAAAGACGGACATAACGGATCAATGTACTCGGGCTATGGACTTAAAAAAGTTAGGTACCGTGAATTCTCTTCATCCATTTTCCTCTTCAGGTGCTGCCGAAGCAATGTTGTCATTGGTGCCACCTACGCGAGGTCCATGCTGCTCGTTTTGCAGGAAATGTCGTCTTTGAAGTCTTTAAAGTAAAGTGTTCCAACACTTTTGACGACTTAGGTCGTACACTTTTATAACCTCGAGATGTTTCTCCGCTGAACTATCCGTACTGTTTCCCTCCGCCATTTTTCGAATGTTTCCAAACAAAGGCTACGGCGTGGTCACGTGAGCTGAACATGACACATCATTGGCTGGCTCACTGCTACCTCATGAGACGTTGTTTTGTACTGTTTTTGTACTTATTTTGACTGTTGTTTTTCAGCTGTTTGTAAGTGTTGCAGTTTATAAATAAAGGTTTAGGGGGGAAAAAAAACGAAAAAAAAACCTCCGCTCATGCACATTGCACACATCCAACGAATCGATGACTAAATTAATTGCCAACTATTTTTATAATCGATTTAATCGATTAGTTGTTGCAGCCCTAATATATATATATATATTTATATACACACACATAGTTTTTACCTCATAAATTCACAAAAATGTATTATAATATGACTTTTATCTGTAATTTAAAAATATAACATTATTTGTATATAGGACTTTTTTGTAAAAATACTATATATCCTAAATACAATATTATTCCTATGTACTCTGTTAAAATACAAGCCTTTTTATCATATTATTATTGTCTATTGTTAGAAAATGGATAGTTTTTACCTCATAAATTCACAAAAATGTATCGTAATGACTTTTATCTCCTTATTTAAATTGATAACATTATAGGTTGATTGGCAAACACTACATTGGCCCCAGTGTGTCAATGTGAGTGTGAATGTTGTCTGTGTTGGCCCTGTGATGAGGTGGCGACTTGTCCAGGGTGTACCCCGCCTTCCGCCCGATTGTAGCTGAGATAGGCTCCAGCACCTCCCCCGCGATCCCGAAAGGGACAAGGGGTAGAAAATGAATGAATGAATGGATGTTCTAAGAGACCACAGCGTGTAGGTTCAATGTGCCCAATTAAATATATTTGTTGCTCAGCCAGTAATGTGTTTATATAAGTTAAGATTGGGGAAGGTTTTTTTCGACGGGGAAATACATTTATGTTTTAGTGTTAGCATTTAAGCTAGCGATCTGGCACCAGTCAGTCCGTGAGTTTATGAAAGTGCAGTTATCAAACCTGGTTTTTGAATAATTTTAAAATAAAAGGGCAACATTAACCGTCGGGAGATTTGCTGCAGTCATCATTAATACTGTTTATCGTTTCATCCCGAGTAGGGATTCCCTACAATACAGTTTTCCCAGCTATTTTTTGTCGTACAAAGACAGTAGTTGCCATTGAACCCTTTTGTGGTTCGCCCATCTACCACATGTAACTGTGATTGGATAACTGGTCCCACCTGTCGAAAGACAAAATAAAATATGAATGCATTTCGTCTATTTCAACACTTGTGTCTCGTTTCTATTCATGAAATCAATTGGCAATTGATTTAGTCAACGTGCATTTTTTGTGATTTCTTATCCTATTTGAGTCATGGAAAAATAGGTAGTAGATGCAGCTCCTCTGACGCGAGAAATTTGGCCGCCATCTTGAAGTGGTGATGAGGTGCCAGCGAGCAGCCTCAACTCACAGTTGACAGGTAGTAAACAAAGATGCCCGGCTGGTGTTCAGCGTTTTCCTGCACAAATAAGCGGACTGTAGAAAATAGGAATTGGCCGATTACTTTTCACTAGTAAGATTTAACATTAACGTGCTATTGGTTGTATTTTGTGAAAAGAATATTACCACAGAGTTGAGAAAGACCAAAGCTCTTCAATAGTACTGAAATCATAGACGCTAGCAAACAAGTGTATGACCATAATAGAATTGCTCGTCAATGAAATTAATTACATTTGAAAATAAATGAGTCTTCAAGTAACAATATTCAAATACTAACATTGTTGGGTAAGACAGAATTTTGTTTTATTCTGAATCCAGTGAAACAGATTGGTGGTTTTAGCTGATATAAAGACTTTCAGGTGTTTATGTATGTATATGTTTAAGTATTTGGCAGATGCTTTTATCCAAAGCGACATATATAAAAAATACATATAAAACAATCACTGTAAACATGATCATTTAAGAGAAGAATGTAATACAAAATACAACTGCACTGAGTGGAGCTGATCACCACTCCAAGATGGCGGCCTCGCATCTCGTCAGTGGCAGTAGGCAGTAGCAGTCGATGCTGCGTCTACTTATAACATGTCTATGACTACAACAAACATTTTTGGTCAACAAAAATTAACCCCGATTTTTGTATTATGCCCATCAGCAAAGAAAAATCCATAAATTACCCTCACTGTTTTAGAAACCGCAGGGTTCAAAGCGTAAGAAAAAAGTAGCAACTTATAGTTCGGAATGTACGGTACATACCATCAGCCTGCTGGAGACCATCTCATCACAAAGAAACAAGCCCAGGGTTCACACTAATTAAATTATGGGGAGTTGTATTTTCCATGCACTTATTTTTGCTGTATTTATCTGCCACACGTGGAAGGCCTTTCCGTGAAAACAATGCCTATGTGAAGATATGGCAGGGGTCCCCAACCTAACGGACCTTTTTAGAGCTAAGGCGCTGAAGCCAAAACTGGATTTACAGATGCCCAAACTCACTGCAGTTGAGTAACTCAACTGATGATATTTTTTGATATCCAGTTGCTCTCAAGCTCAGTTAAGTTTAAGTGAGACATTTGTTTGGATGGTCTGTAGTTTGCACCTGATTAAAAAAGATGGCAGTAAAACAGGACCTGCACGGTTACTCTCTACTTTTAATCAGCTTTGTGTTTCCTTGGATTACAGTTAAGTTAATGACGAGTCATTTGTTCATTTAAACGCTCTCCCTCTCCCAACACAATCACATCTTAGGTATATTTCACTTTATTAGCATTAAATGTTGTTTATTTAATCAGTGGCTTGTACTGTGTTGCTCAGGGGAATGCCTGGAGAGCAATGTCATGGCGGCAGCAGAGCACTTAAAGAACAGACCCCTCTCTCCCAAACCTTTGACGCAGAAGTCTGCGGTGCGTCATGTCAGCTCGTCAGGTACACACACACACACACACACACACACACACACACACACACACACACACACCTGAACAGTCAGTAGATGAATGATTCGGTGCTCCTTCAGGCTCTGGCAGTTTTCAGGAGAGCCCCAAGCCCAGCGGTCAGGACCCCAACCTTTGGAGCGTAGAGGAAGTCATGCAGTACATCCGGGACATCGACCCCGTGCTGGCGCCGTACGCCGACCTGTTCAGGAAACACGTACGCATACCGTTACTGTAATCATTACATGGGGTGTATGGGTTTGTGCATTCATAATTAGGGTCCTAGAAACTTGTCATTCATTTCTCTCACGTCACAACTTTAGGAAGTCCACGATTGGTAACTTAATAGGTGTCCGGCATTTATCGACGGCCGCCGTTCTGTAGGGATGATGTTCGAAACTGGTCCTCCTGATTGTCCGATAAGAAAATAACCGATTCCATGGATTCAAATCCCTTTTTGAGAACCGGTTCCCCTTATCGTAGCCACTATACCATATTTTCGGAACCATAGGCGAGCCGTATTAAAAGGCGCGGATGCTATTTCTGTATATAACGCATAAATAAGGCGTAGCGTATTTTTGGGCGAAAGCATGTTTAAACTCGCGCTATCTTAAAACATAAGCTAGCTTGCATGGACACTGTTTTAAAAAGGCAGCTGTAGCTAAGCTGAGTTGGGTTGTACTTTATTGAAGTAGTCATGAATGTACTCACAATTTATTTTGATCAATTCTCATCCACAAATCCATCAAAGTCCTCATTTTCTATGTTCGAAATGAACGGCTGGGCAAGTTCTCCATCAAACACGCCAGATTACCTCTCCTAATTTTCTCAAAGTCATTCTCGTTGTCCATTAGCATAGCAAGCTAGCACAACCGTAAAAGCCAACTTGTCTTGCCCTGTTATGTGTATCGATTCTCTTCAGTGCTGTACTGTACCGTGGGAAATCGCAACCAAATCAATTGACCAAAACTGTAATGATTAAACAGTTATTAAGCAATGGCACAAACTTTCATGTCATTTCCAAA